>NC_048599.1:5516144-5785077 GCF_003668045.3 Cricetulus griseus | reverse complement strand
TCTTGGACAATGGAGAGATGAACCTAGCCGGGACAATGGAGAGATGAACCAATGCTGAGACAATGGAGAGAAGAACCCAGGCTGGGACAATGAAAATACTAACCCAGGTGGGACAATGGAGAGATGACACTTGCTTGGACAATGGAGAGATGAACCGAGCTCGGACAATGGAGAGATGAACCCAGGTTGGGACAATGGAGAGATGAACCAGGCTGGGACAATGGATAGATGAACCATGCTGGGACAATCGATAGATGAACCAGACAGGGACAATCGAGAGATGAACCATGATGGGATAATGAAGAAATGAACCCAGGCGGGGAAAATGGAGAGATGAACTCTTGCTTGGACAATGGAGAGATGAATCGAAGCTGGGACAATGGAGAGATGAACACAGGCTTGGACAACAGAGAGATGAACTCATGCTGGGACAATGGAGAGATGATCCAGGCTGTCACAATGGAGAGATGAGCCAGTTTGGGACAATCGAGAGATGAACCAGGCAGGGACAATCGAGGGAGGAACCATGCTGGAACAGTGAAGAAATGAACACAGGCGGGGACAATGGAGAGATGAACTCATGCTTGAACAATGGAGAGATGAACCAGGCAGAGACAATGGAGAAATGAACCCATGATGTGACAATGGAGAGATGAACTCTTGCTTGGACAATGGAGAGATGAACCGAAGCTGGGACAATGGAGAGATGAACCAATGCTGAGACAATGGAGAGATGAACCCAGGCTTGGACTATGAAGACATTAACCCAGGTTGGGACAATGGAGAGAAGAACCCAGGCGGGGATAAAGGAGAGATGAACCGAGGCTGGGACACTGGAGAGATGAACCCATGCTGAGATATGGAGAGATTACCCAGGCTTGGACAAAGGAAAGATGAACCTTGCTGGGACATTGGAGAGATGAACCATGCTGGCACAATGGAGTGATGAACCCAGGCTCTGACAATGGAGAGATGAAACATGCTGTGACAATGGAGAGATGAGCCCATGCTGAGACAATGGAGCATGGAACCCCATTGGGACAATGGAGAGATGAACTCATGCTGGGACAATGGAGAGATGAACCAGCCTGGGAAAATGGAGAGATGAACCAGGTTTGGACAATGGAGAGATGAACCATGCTGACAAAATGGAGAGATGAATCAGGCTGAGACAATGGAGAGTTGAACCCAGGATGGTACAATGAAGAGATGTACCCAGGCTGGGACAATGGAGAGAGGAACAATGCTGGGACAATGGAGAGATGAACTCATGCTGGGACAATGGATAGATGAACCCAGGCTGGGACAATGAGGACATGAACCCATGCTGGGAAAATGGAGAGATGAACGCAGGCTGGGACAATGGAGAGATGATCCCAGGCTGGGACAATGGAGAGATGAACCCAGGCTGGGACAATGGAGAGATGAACTCATGCTTCAACAATGGAGAGATGAACCAGGCTAGGACAATGGAGACTTGAACCAGGCTGGGACAATGGAGAGATGAACCATGCTGGGACAATGGAGAGATGAACCTTCCTGGGACAATGGAGAGATGAACCAGCATGCAACAATGGAGAGATGAACCCAGGCTGGGACAATGGATAGAGGAACACATCTGAGACAATTGAGAGGTGAAGCCAGGCTGGGACAATGGAGAGATGATCCATGTTGGGAAAATGAAGAGAAAAATCCAGGTTGGGACAATGGAGAGATGACACTTGCTTGAACAATGAAGACATGAACCAGGTGGGACAATGGAGAGATGAACCCATGCTGAGACAATGGTGAGATAAACCTAGTCTGGGACAATGGAGACATGAACCATGCTGGGACAATGGAGAGAAGAATCATGTTTGGGACAATGGAGAGATGAACTCTTGCTTGGACACTGGATAGATGAACCGAAGCTGGGACAATGGAGAGATGAACCAATGCTGAGACAATGGAGAGATGAACCCAGGCTGGGATATGGAGAGAAAATCCAGGCTTGGAAAATGTAAAGATGAACCTTGCCGTGACAATGGAGTGATGAACCCATGCTGAGACAATGGAGCCTGGAACCCCATTGGGACAATAGAGAGATGAACTCATGCTGGGACAATGGAGAGATGAACCAGGTTGGGACAATGGAGAGATGAACTCATCCTTGGACACTGGAGAGAAGAACCAGGCTGGGACAATGAAGAGAAGAATCATGGTTGGGACAATGGAGAGATGAACTCTAGCTAGGACAATGGATAGATGAACCGAAGCTGGGAAAATGGAGAAATGAAATCATGCTGGGACATTGGAGAGATGAACCAGGCGGGACAATGGAGAGATGAACCTAAGCTGGGACAATGGAGAAATGAAATCATGCTGGGACATTGGAGAGATAAACCCAGTCTGGGACAATGGAGAGATGAACCATGCTGGGACAATGGAGAGATGGACCCATGCAGAGACAAGGTAGAGATGAACCGAAGCTGGGACAATGGAAAGATGAACCAGGCTGGGACAATGGAGAGATGAACCCAGTCTGGGAAAATAAAGAGATGAACCATGCTTGGACAATGGAGAGATGAAGCAGGCTGGGACCATGGAGATATCAACCATGCTGGGACAATGGACACATGAACCCATGCTGAGACAATGGAGAGATGAAACCATGCTGAGACAGTGGAGAGATGAACCATGCTGGGACACTGGAGAGATGAACTCACGCTTGGACAATGGAGAGATGAACCGAAGCAGGGACAATGGAGAGATGAACCAGTCTGGGAAAATATGGAGAATAACTATGCTTGGACAATGGAGAGATGAACCCATGATGAGACATGGAGAAATGACCCAGGCTTAGACAATGGAGTGATGAACCTTGCTGGGACATTGGAGAGATGAACCATGCTGGCACAATGGAGAGATGACCCAAGGCTCTTACATTGGAGAGATGAACCTTGCTGTGACAATGGAGAGATGAATCATGCTGGGACAATGAAGAGATGGACCCAGACTGGCACAATGGAGAGAAGAACCCTGCTGGGACAATGGAGAGATGAACCAGGTTGGGACAATAGAGATGAACCAAGGCTGGGACAATGGAGAGATGAACTCATTCTTGGACAATGGAGAGATGAACCAGGTTGGGACAATGGAGAGAAGAACCAGGTTGGGAAAATTGAGAGATGAAACATGCTGGGACAATGGAGAGATGAACCAGTTGGGACAATGAAGAAAAGAATCCAGGTTGGGAAAATGGAGACATGAACTCCTGCGTGGACAATGGAGAGATGAATCAAAGCTGGGAAAATGGAGAAATGAAATCATGCTGGGACATTGGAGAGATGAACCAGGCAGGACAATGGAGAGATGAACCTAAGCTGGGACAATGGAGAAATGAAATCATGCTGGGACATTGGAGAGATAAACCCAGTCTGGGACAATGGAGAGATGAACCATGCTGGGACAATGGAGAGATGGACCCATGCAGAGACAAGGTAGAGATGAACCGAAGCTGGGACAATGGAAAGATGAACCAGGCTGGGACAATGGAGAGATGAACCCAGTCTGGGAAAATAAAGAGATGAACCATGCTTGGACAATGGAGAGATGAAGCAGGCTGGGACCATGGAGATATCAACCATGCTGGGACAATGGACACATGAACCCATGCTGAGACAATGGAGAGATGAACCCAGGCTGGGACAATGGAGAGATGAACCGAAGCTGGGACAATGGAGAGATGACCCCATGCTGAGACAATGGAGAGATGAACCCAGTCTGGGACAATGGAGAGATCAACGAGTTTGGGACAATGAAGAGAAGAATGCAGATTGGTACATTGCAGAGATGAACTCTTGCTTGGACACTGGAGAGATAAAGCGATGCTGGGACAATATACAGATGAACCATGCGGGACAATGGAGAGATGAACCATGCTGTGATAATTTACTGATGAACCCATGCTAGGACAATGGAGAGATAAACCCAGGCTGGGACAATGGATAGATGAACGCAGGCTGGGACACTGAAGACATGAACCCAGGCTGGGACAATGTAGAGATGAACCCATGCTGAGACAATGGAGAGATGAACCCAGTCTGGGACAATGGATAGATGAACGCAGGCTGGGACACTGAAGACATTTACCCAGGCTGGGACAATGGAGAGATGAACCCATGCTGGGAATATGGAGAGATGAACCCAGTCTGGGACAATGGAGAGTTGAACCAGGCTGAGACAATGGAAATATGAACCATACTGAGACAATGGAGAGATGAACCCAGGCTGGGACAATGGAGAGATGAACCAGGCTGAGACAATGGAAATATGAACCAGACTGAGACAATGGAGAGATGAAACCAGTCTGGGAAAATGGAGAGATGAACCCATGGTTGGACAATGGAGAGATGAATCCATGCTGAGACAATGAGGAAAAGAACCCAGGCAGGGACAATGGAGAGAGGACCATGCTGGGACAATGGAGACATGAACTCATGCAGGGACAATGGATAGATGACCAAGGCGGGGACAATGGAGAGATGAACCCAGCCTAGGACAATGGAGAGGTGAACACAGGCTTGGACAATGGAGAGATGAACCCATGCTGAGACATGAAGAGATGAACCAGGCTGAAACAATGGAGAGATGAACCAGGCTGGGACAATGGAGAGATGAACACATCTGAGACAATAGAGAGGTGAACCCAGGCTGGGACAATGGAGAGATGAACTCATGCTGGGACAATGGAGAAATGAACCAGGCTGGGACATTGGAGAGATGAACCATGCTTGGACAATGGAGAGATGAAGCAGGCTGGGACCATGGAGATATCAACCATGCTGGGACAATGGACACATGAACCCATGCTGAGACAATGGAGAGATGAACCCAGGCTGGGACAATGGAGAGATGAACCGAAGCTGGGACAATGGAGAGATGAACCAGGCTGGGACAATGGAGAGATGAACACATGGTTGGACAATTGAGAGAATAACCCATGCTGAGACAATGAGGAAATGAACCAGGCTGGGACAATGGAGGATGAACCATGCTGGGATAATGGAGAGATGAACCAGGCTTGAACATTGGAGAGATGAACACATGCTGAGACAATGGAGAGATAAATCCAGGCTGGGACAATGGAGAGATTAACTCATGCTGGGACAATGGAGAGATGAACCAGGTTGGGACAATGGAGAGATGAACTCATCCTTGGACAATGGAGAGAAGAACCAGGCTGGGACAATGAAGATAAGAATCATGGTTGGGACAATGGAGAGATGAAACTGTCTGGGACAATGGAGAGATGAACCAATGCAGAGAATGGAGAGATGAACTAGGTTGGGGCAATGAAGAGAAGAATCCAGGTAGGGACAATGGAGAGATGAACTCTTGCTTGGACAATGGAGAGATGAACCTAGCCGGGACAATGGAGAGATGAACCAATGCTGAGACAATGGAGAGAAGAACCCAGGCTGGGACAATGAAAATACTAACCCAGGTGGGACAATGGAGAGATGAACACATACTGAGACAATGGAGAGATGAACCCATGCTGGGACAATGAGAGATGAACTCATGCTGGGACAATGGAGAGATGAAACAGTCTGGGACAATGGAGAGATGAACCCATGCTGAGACAAGGGAGAGATGAACGAGGATGGGACAATGAAGAGAAGAATCCAGGTTGGGACAATAGAGATGAACTCTTGCATGGACAATGGAGAGATGAACCCAGGCTTGGACAATGGAGAGATGAACCCATGCTGAGACATGGAGAGATGACCCAGGCTTGGACAATGGAGAGATGAACCTTGCGTGGACAATGGAGAGATGAACCCAGGTTGGGACAATGGAGAGATGAACCAGGCTGTGACAATGGAGAGATGAACCATGCTGGGACAATGGAAACATGAACCCATGCTGAGACAATGGAAAGGTGAACCAGGTTGGGACAATGAATAGAAAAATCCACGTTGGGACAATGGAGAGATGACACTTGCTTGGACAATGGAGAGATGAACCGAGCTCAGTCAATGGAGAGATGAACTCAGGTTGGGACAATGGAGAGATGAACCATGCTGGGACAATGGAGACATGAACCCATGCTAGGACAATGGAGAGAGGAACCCATCCTGAGACAATGGAGAGATAAACCACGCTGGTACAATGGAGAGATGAACCATTCTTAGACAATGGAGAGATGAACTCAGGCTGGGACAATGGAGAGATCAACCATGCTGAGACAATGAAGAGAAAAATCCAGGTTGGGACAATGGAGAGATGACACTTGCTTGGACAATGGAGAGATGACCCGAGCTCGGACAATGGAGAGATGAACCCAGGTTGGGACAATGGAGAGATGAACCAGGCTGGGACAATGGATAGATGAACCATGCTGGGACAATCGATAGATGAACCAGACAGGGACAATCGAGAGATGAACCATGATGGGATAATGAAGAAATGAACCCAGGCGGGGAAAATGGAGAGATGAACTCTTGCTTGGACAATGGAGAGATGAATCGAAGCTGGGACAATGGAGAGATGAACACAGGCTGAGACATGAAGAGATGAACCAGGCTGGGACAATGGAGGGATGAACCGAAGCTGGGACAATGGAGAGAAGAACCAATGCTGAGACAATGGAGAGATGATCCCGGGCTGGGACTATGAAGACATTAATCCAGGTTGGGACAATGGAGAGAAGAACCCATGCGGGGACAAAGGAGAGTTGAACCCATGCTGGGACAATGGAGAGATGAACCCATGCTGAGATATGGAGAGATTATCCAGGCTTGGACAAAGGAGAGATGAACCTTGCTGGGATATTGGAGAGATGAACCATGCTGTGATAATTTACTGATGAACCCATGCTGTGACAATGGAGAGATGAACCCAGGCTAAGAAAATGGAGAGATGAACCTTGCTGGGACAATGGAGAGATGAACCCATTTTTTGACAATGTAGAGATGAACCCAAATGAGACAATGAGGAAATGAACCCAGGCTGGGACAATGGAGGATGAACCATGCTGGGACAATGGAGAGATGAACACATGCTGGGACAATGGAGAGATAAATCCAGGCTGGGACAATGGAGAGATGAACTCATGCTTGGACTAGTGAGAGATGACCAGGCTGGGAAAATGGAGACATGAACTCTTGCTTGGTCAATGGAGAGTTGAACCGAAGCTGGGACAATGGAGAGATGAACCCATGGTGGGACAATGGAGAGATGAACCCATGCTGAGACAATGAGGAAAAGAACCCAGGCAGGGACAATGGAGAGAGGACCATGCTGGGACAATGGAGAGATGAACTCATGCTGGGACAATGGATAGATGACCAAGGCATGGACAATGGAGAGAAGAATCCAGTCTAGGACAATGTAGAGGTGAACACAGGGTTGGACAATGGAGAGATGAACCCATGCTGAGACATGAAGAGATGAACCAGGCTGGGACAATGGAGAGATGAACCTTCCTGGGACAATGGAGAGATGAACCAGGCTGGAAAAATGGAGAGATGTACCCAGGCTGGGACAATGGATAGATGAACACATCTGAGACAATAGAGAGGTGAACCCAGGCTGGGACAATGGAGAAACGAACCAGGCTGGGACAATGGAGAAATGAACCAGGCTGGGATATTGGAGAGATGAACCATGCTTGGACAATGGAGAGATGAAGCAGGCTGGGACCATGGAGATATCAACCATGCTGGGACAATGGACACATGAACCCATGCTGAGACAATGGAGAGATGAACCCAGGCTGGGACAATGGAGAGATGAACCTTCCTGGGACAATGGAGAGATGAACCAGGCTGGGACAATGGAGAGATGAACACATGGTTGGACAATTGAGAGAATAACCCATGCTGAGACAATGAGGAAATGAACCAGGCTGGGACAATGGAGGATGAACCATGCTGGGATAATTGAGAGATGAACCAGGTAGGACAATGGAGAGATGAACCATGCTGACACAATGTCGAGAAGGATCCATGATGAGACAATGGAGAGTTGAACCCAGGCTGGTACAATGAAGTGATGTACCCAGGCTGGGACAATGGAGAGAGGAACTCATGCTGAGACAATGGAGAGATAAACCCAGTCTGGGACAATGGAGAGATGAACCATGCTGGGACAATGGAGAGATGAACCCATGCAGAGAAAATGTAGAGATGAACCGAAGCTGGGACAATGGAAAGATGAACCAGGCTGGGACAATGGAGACATGATCCCAGTTTGGGAAAATAAAGAGATGAACCATGCTTGGACAATGGAGAGATGAACCCAGCCTGGGACAATGAAGACATTAACCCAGGTTGGGACAATGGAGAGATGAACAATGCTGCGACAATGGATAGATGAACCACGGTGGGACAATTGAGAGATGAACCATGCTGGGACTATGAAGAGATAAAACATGCTGGGAAATTGGAGAGATGAACTCATGCTTGGACAATGGAGAGATGAACCCAAGCTGGGACAATGGAGAGATGAACCAGGCTTGGACAATGGAGAGATGAATGATGCTGGGAAAATGGAGAGATGAACTCAGGCTAGGACAATGTAGAGATGAACCAGTCTTGGACAATGGAGAGATGAACGATGCTGGGACAATGGAGAGATGAACCATGCTGAGACAATGGAGAGATGAACCCAGTTTGGGACAATAGAGATGAACCATGCTTGGACAATGGAGAGATGAACCAGACTGGGACAAAAGAGATATGAACCATGCTGGGACAATGGAGACATGAACCCATGCTGAGACAATGGAGAGAGGAACCCCTACTGAGACAATGGAGAGATAAACCACGCTGGTACAATGGAGAGATGAACCATTCTTAGACAATGGAGAGATGAACTCAGGCTGGGACAATGGAGAGATGAACGGAAGCTGGGAAAATGGAGAGATGAACCAGGCTGGGACAATGGAGAGATGAACCATGCTGAGACAATGGAGAGATGAACCCATGCTGGGACAATGCAGAGATGAACTATGCTGAGACAATGGAGAGATGTACCCAGTCTGGGACAATGGAGAGATGAACCATGCTGGGACAATGAAGAGAATAATCTAGGTTGGGACAATCGAGCGATGAACTCTTGCTTGGACAATGGAGAGATGAACCGAAGGTGGGACAATATAGAGATGAACCCAGGCTGCGACAATGGAGAGATGAACCCAGGCTTGTACAATAGATAGATGAACTCATGCTGGGACAATGGAGAGATGAACCAGGCTGTGACAATGGAGAGATGAACCATGCTTTGACAACCGAAAGATGAACCAGGCAGGGACAATCGAGAGATGAACCATGCTGGGACAATGAAGAAATGAACCCAGGCGGGGAAAATGGAGAGATGATCTCTTGCTTGTACAATGGAGAGATGAACCGAAGCTGGGACAATATAGAGATGAACCCACGCTGGGACAATGGAGAGATGAACCCAGGCTTGGACAACAGAGAGATGAACTAATGCTGGGACAATGGAGAGATGAACCAGGCTGTGACAATGGAGAGATGAACCAGTATAGGACAATCGAGAGATGAACCATGCTGGGACAATGAAGAAATGAACCCAGGCGGGGACAATGGAGAGATGAACTCTTGCTTGGGCAATGTAGACATGAACCAATGCTGAGACAATGGATAGATGACTGAAGGCTGGGACAATGAATGATGGACCCAGGCTGGGACAATGGAGGGATGAACCATTTTGGAATAATGGAGAGATGAACCCAGGCTGGGACATGGATAGATGAACCATGCTGACACAATGGCGATAAGAACCATGCTGAGACAATGGAGAGTTGAACCCAGGCTGGTACAATGAAGAGATGTACCCAGGCTGGGACATGGATAGATGAACTCATGTTTGGACAATGGAGAGATGAAACCATGCTGGGACACTGGAGAGATGAACTCACGCTTGGACAATGGAGAGATGAACCGAAGCAGGGACAATGGAGAGATGAACCAGTCTGGGAAAATATGGAGAATAACTATGCTTGGACAATGGAGAGATGAACCCATGATGAGACATGGAGAAATGACCCAGGCTTAGACAATGGAGTGATGAACCTTGCTGGGACATTGGAGAGATGAACCATGCTGGCACAATGGAGAGATGACCCAAGGCTCTTACATTGGAGAGATGAACCTTGCTGTGACAATGGAGAGATGAATCATGCTGGGACAATGAAGAGATAGACCCAGACTGGCACAATGGAGAGAAGAACCCTGCTGGGACAATGGAGAGATGAACCAGGTTGGGACAATAGAGATGAACCAAGGCTGGGACAATGGAGAGATGAACTCATTCTTGGACAATGGAGAGATGAACCAGGTTGGGACAATGGAGAGAAGAACCAGGTTGGGAAAATTGAGAGATGAAACATGCTGGGACAATGGAGAGATGAACCAGTTGGGACAATGAAGAAAAGAATCCAGGTTGGGAAAATGGAGACATGAACTCCTGCGTGGACAATGGAGAGATGAACCAAAGCTGGGAAAATGGAGAAATGAAATCATGCTGGGACATTGGAGAGATGAACCAGGCAGGACAATGGAGAGATGAACCTAAGCTGGGACAATGGAGAAATGAAATCATGCTGGGACATTGGAGAGATAAACCCAGTCTGGGACAATGGAGAGATGAACCATGCTGGGACAATGGAGAGATGGACCCATGCAGAGACAAGGTAGAGATGAACCGAAGCTGGGACAATGGAAAGATGAACCAGGCTGGGACAATGGAGAGATGAACCCAGTCTGGGAAAATAAAGAGATGAACCATGCTTGGACAATGGAGAGATGAAGCAGGCTGGGACCATGGAGATATCAACCATGCTGGGACAATGGACACATGAACCCATGCTGAGACAATGGAGAGATGAACCCAGGCTGGGACAATGGAGAGATGAACCGAAGCTGGGACAATGGAGAGATGACCCCATGCTGAGACAATGGAGAGATGAACCCAGTCTGGGACAATGGAGAGATCAACGAGTTTGGGACAATGAAGAGAAGAATGCAGATTGGTACATTGCAGAGATGAACTCTTGCTTGGACACTGGAGAGATAAAGCGATGCTGGGACAATATACAGATGAACCATGCGGGACAATGGAGAGATGAACCATGCTGTGATAATTTACTGATGAACCCATGCTAGGACAATGGAGAGATAAACCCAGGCTGGGACAATGGATAGATGAACGCAGGCTGGGACACTGAAGACATGAACCCAGGCTGGGACAATGTAGAGATGAACCCATGCTGAGACAATGGAGAGATGAACCCAGTCTGGGACAATGGATAGATGAACGCAGGCTGGGACACTGAAGACATTTACCCAGGCTGGGACAATGGAGAGATGAACCCATGCTGGGAATATGGAGAGATGAACCCAGTCTGGGACAATGGAGAGTTGAACCAGGCTGAGACAATGGAAATATGAACCATACTGAGACAATGGAGAGATGAACCCAGGCTGGGACAATGGAGAGATGAACCAGGCTGAGACAATGGAAATATGAACCAGACTGAGACAATGGAGAGATGAAACCAGTCTGGGAAAATGGAGAGATGAACCCATGGTTGGACAATGGAGAGATGAACCCATGCTGAGACAATGAGGAAAAGAACCCAGGCAGGGACAATGGAGAGAGGACCATGCTGGGACAATGGAGACATGAACTCATGCTGGGACAATGGATAGATGACCAAGGCGGGGACAATGGAGAGATGAACCCAGCCTAGGACAATGGAGAGGTGAACACAGGCTTGGACAATGGAGAGATGAACCCATGCTGAGACATGAAGAGATGAACCAGGCTGAAACAATGGAGAGATGAACCAGGCTGGGACAATGGAGAGATGAACACATCTGAGACAATAGAGAGGTGAACCCAGGCTGGGACAATGGAGAGATGAACTCATGCTGGGACAATGGAGAAATGAACCAGGCTGGGACATTGGAGAGATGAACCATGCTTGGACAATGGAGAGATGAAGCAGGCTGGGACCATGGAGATATCAACCATGCTGGGACAATGGACACATGAACCCATGCTGAGACAATGGAGAGATGAACCCAGGCTGGGACAATGGAGAGATGAACCGAAGCTGGGACAATGGAGAGATGAACCAGGCTGGGACAATGGAGAGATGAACACATGGTTGGACAATTGAGAGAATAACCCATGCTGAGACAATGAGGAAATGAACCAGGCTGGGACAATGGAGGATGAACCATGCTGGGATAATGGAGAGATGAACCAGGCTTGAACATTGGAGAGATGAACACATGCTGAGACAATGGAGAGATAAATCCAGGCTGGGACAATGGAGAGATTAACTCATGCTGGGACAATGGAGAGATGAACCAGGTTGGGACAATGGAGAGATGAACTCATCCTTGGACAATGGAGAGAAGAACCAGGCTGGGACAATGAAGATAAGAATCATGGTTGGGACAATGGAGAGATGAAACTGTCTGGGACAATGGAGAGATGAACCAATGCAGAGAATGGAGAGATGAACTAGGTTGGGGCAATGAAGAGAAGAATCCAGGTAGGGACAATGGAGAGATGAACTCTTGCTTGGACAATGGAGAGATGAACCTAGCCGGGACAATGGAGAGATGAACCAATGCTGAGACAATGGAGAGAAGAACCCAGGCTGGGACAATGAAAATACTAACCCAGGTGGGACAATGGAGAGATGAACACATACTGAGACAATGGAGAGATGAACCCATGCTGGGACAATGAGAGATGAACTCATGCTGGGACAATGGAGAGATGAAACAGTCTGGGACAATGGAGAGATGAACCCATGCTGAGACAAGGGAGAGATGAACGAGGATGGGACAATGAAGAGAAGAATCCAGGTTGGGACAATAGAGATGAACTCTTGCATGGACAATGGAGAGATGAACCCAGGCTTGGACAATGGAGAGATGAACCCATGCTGAGACATGGAGAGATGACCCAGGCTTGGACAATGGAGAGATGAACCTTGCGTGGACAATGGAGAGATGAACCCAGGTTGGGACAATGGAGAGATGAACCAGGCTGTGACAATGGAGAGATGAACCATGCTGGGACAATGGAAACATGAACCCATGCTGAGACAATGAAAAGGTGAACCAGGTTGGGACAATGAATAGAAAAATCCACGTTGGGACAATGGAGAGATGACACTTGCTTGGACAATGGAGAGATGAACCGAGCTCAGTCAATGGAGAGATGAACTCAGGTTGGGACAATGGAGAGATGAACCATGCTGGGACAATGGAGACATGAACCCATGCTAGGACAATGGAGAGAGGAACCCATCCTGAGACAATGGAGAGATAAACCACGCTGGTACAATGGAGAGATGAACCATTCTTAGACAATGGAGAGATGAACTCAGGCTGGGACAATGGAGAGATCAACCATGCTGAGACAATGAAGAGAAAAATCCAGGTTGGGACAATGGAGAGATGACACTTGCTTGGACAATGGAGAGATGACCCGAGCTCGGACAATGGAGAGATGAACCCAGGTTGGGACAATGGAGAGATGAACCAGGCTGGGACAATGGATAGATGAACCATGCTGGGACAATCGATAGATGAACCAGACAGGGACAATCGAGAGATGAACCATGATGGGATAATGAAGAAATGAACCCAGGCGGGGAAAATGGAGAGATGAACTCTTGCTTGGACAATGGAGAGATGAATCGAAGCTGGGACAATGGAGAGATGAACACAGGCTTGGACAACAGAGAGATGAACTCATGCTGGGACAATGGAGAGATGATCCAGGCTGTCACAATGGAGAGATGAGCCAGTTTGGGACAATCGAGAGATGAACCAGGCAGGGACAATCGAGGGAGGAACCATGCTGGAGCAGTGAAGAAATGAACACAGGCGGGGACAATGGAGAGATGAACTCATGCTTGAACAATGGAGAGATGAACCAGGCAGAGACAATGGAGAAATGAACCCATGATGTGACAATGGAGAGATGAACTCTTGCTTGGACAATGGAGAGATGAACCGAAGCTGGGACAATGGAGAGATGAACCAATGCTGAGACAATGGAGAGATGAACCCAGGCTGGGACTATGAAGACATTAACCCAGGTTGGGACAATGGAGAGAAGAACCCAGGCGGGGATAAAGGAGAGATGAACCGAGGCTGGGACACTGGAGAGATGAACCCATGCTGAGATATGGAGAGATTACCCAGGCTTGGACAAAGGAAAGATGAACCTTGCTGGGACATTGGAGAGATGAACCATGCTGGCACAATGGAGTGATGAACCCAGGCTCTGACAATGGAGGGATGAAACATGCTGTGACAATGGAGAGATGAGCCCATGCTGAGACAATGGAGCATGGAACCCCATTGGGACAATGGAGAGATGAACTCATGCTGGGACAATGGAGAGATGAACCAGCCTGGGAAAATGGAGAGATGAACCAGGTTTGGACAATGGAGAGATGAACCATGCTGACAAAATGGAGAGATGAATCAGGCTGAGACAATGGAGAGTTGAACCCAGGATGGTACAATGAAGAGATGTACCCAGGCTGGGACAATGGAGAGAGGAACAATGCTGGGACAATGGAGAGATGAACTCATGCTGGGACAATGGATAGATGAACCCAGGCTGGGACAATGAGGACATGAACCCATGCTGGGAAAATGGAGAGATGAACGCAGGCTGGGACAATGGAGAGATGATCCCAGGCTGGGACAATGGAGAGATGAACCCAGGCTGGGACAATGGAGAGATGAACTCATGCTTCAACAATGGAGAGATGAACCAGGCTAGGACAATGGAGACTTGAACCAGGCTGGGACAATGGAGAGATGAACCATGCTGGGACAATGGAGAGATGAACCTTCCTGGGACAATGGAGAGATGAACCAGCATGCAACAATGGAGAGATGAACCCAGGCTGGGACAATGGATAGAGGAACACATCTGAGACAATTGAGAGGTGAAGCCAGGCTGGGACAATGGAGAGATGATCCATGTTGGGAAAATGAAGAGAAAAATCCAGGTTGGGACAATGGAGAGATGACACTTGCTTGAACAATGGAGACATGAACCAGGTGGGACAATGGAGAGATGAACCCATGCTGAGACAATGGTGAGATAAACCTAGTCTGGGACAATGGAGACATGAACCATGCTGGGACAATGGAGAGAAGAATCATGTTTGGGACAATGGAGAGATGAACTCTTGCTTGGACACTGGATAGATGAACCGAAGCTGGGACAATGGAGAGATGAACCAATGCTGAGACAATGGAGAGATGAACCCAGGCTGGGATATGGAGAGAAAATCCAGGCTTGGAAAATGTAAAGATGAACCTTGCCGTGACAATGGAGTGATGAACCCATGCTGAGACAATGGAGCCTGGAACCCCATTGGGACAATAGAGAGATGAACTCATGCTGGGACAATGGAGAGATGAACCAGGTTGGGACAATGGAGAGATGAACTCATCCTTGGACACTGGAGAGAAGAACCAGGCTGGGACAATGAAGAGAAGAATCATGGTTGGGACAATGGAGAGATGAACTCTAGCTAGGACAATGGATAGATGAACCGAAGCTGGGACAATGGAGAGATGAACCAATGCTGAGACAATGGAGAGATGAACCCAGGCTGAGACAATGGAGACATGAACCCAGGCTGGGACAATCGAGGAAGAACTCATGCTGGGACAATGTAGAGATGAAACTGTGTGGGACAATGGATAGATGAACCCATGCAGAGAATGGAGAGATGAACCAGGTTGGGACAATGAAGAGAAAAATCCAGGTAGGGACAATGGAGAGATGAACTCTTGCTTGGACAATGGAGAGATGAACCTAGCTGCGACAATGGAGAGATGAACCAATGCTGAGACAATGGAGAGAAGAACCCAGGCTGGGACAATGAAGATATTAACCCAGGTTGGGACAATGGAGAGATGAACACATACTGAGACAATGGTGAGATGAACCCATGCTGGGACAATCGAGAGATGAACTCATGCTGGGACAATGGAGAGATGAAACAGTGTCGGACAATGGAGAGATGAACCCATGCTGAGACAAGGGAGAGATGAACTAGGAAGGGACAATTGTAAGAACAAAACACCTGGATGACCCTAACCCCGCCCCCTAACAAGCGGGTACTCACTCACCCGCCATGCCTTTCGACCTTTGCCCTACTGCCCATATGCAATCTTCCCTTTAAAAGGTCCTGCCCACACCCCTCACTCTCTTTCTCTCGGCTTCCCTAGGGTTGGCTGACTGCCCATCCCCTCCTTCCCCCCTCTCTGATAAATAAACTCCACGTGGGTTGCTTATTCGTTGTTCCTTTCCTTATTAGCAGCTGCAGCTTAAACAAAAGAACAACATTTGGCGCCCTGGATGTGGGAAGGCTCTGCCCTCGATACCCCCTCCACATCCCGCTGGCGGGTACGTGTTGGGTCAAGGGCATCCTTATCACGCGGATAAACAATCCACATTCTAGATCACCGGTTTGCTGGATTCTGCATACAACACCGGACCCAATTCTGTAAGGCTACCCCTTTCAGTCAGCGTAAACGTCTCCCTGAACCCGAGGGACTGACTCTTGATCGTCCGGCACCCCTCTGGTGTTCTTGGAGGTGGGGGAGCACCTGGCCACGACCTTCACGGTTACGGTCGACCCCCTTCGCCCACAATCCCTCTTGGCATACTTTCTAAGGGTGGTCCCACCAGTAGCTACTTGCTCCCTTGGCGGTTAGTCGCTGCACTGCGGGACTGTGGGATTTTCTGTTTTCTTTTTCTTCTTCGGGACAGCTGAGTCCCTGTTCAGACCCAGGGTCTATCGGGCTAAGGCCCCTCGGTACCCCCCCGGGCTGACGAGCATCCGGAGAGGGGCTTTTACCGGTTTTTAACTTTTTCACCCATGGGGAATAAGCCAACTAAGGAAATAAGCCCATCCACACCACTGGGATGTCTTTTAGAAAACTTAAAACCCTTCAACCTAATGCCGTTAATTAAGGCATCTAGACTCACATATCTCAGTACTAAAAAATGGCCTAGGTATTCCTTAGAAAACCAGTCTCACTGGCCCCCAAATGGGACATTAGACCCCGAGGTTTTACGGGATTAATATAACTTCTGTCAGCAAACCGGAAAATGGAAGGAGTTACCTTATGTACAGGCTTTTTTCTATCTATCTGCTAAACACTCTCTCTCTCCCTCCTCATCCCCAATTCTTCTGGCTATGGAATCTAAGCCTGAATTAAATCTTATAGACTTGGATCCAGCTGATGAACCTCCACCGGTTCGCCTTCACCCTTCAGCTGCGCCTTCTAAAGCTTCTACTAAGATCCTTGAACCTTCCCTCTCTTCTGTTTCAACCGTCCCCGCTCCGGCTTCCTCTGACTCAGCTACTTCTAAACAACCACTCTTGGCTCCTACCTTCACCCCACCTATTACCCGTTCTAGGACCGGATCCAGGGCTACTAAAGCTGATCCGGCCACCATCCTCCCCTTGCGTGAGGTAGCTGGTGTGGACGGCGTGGTTAGAGTTCACGTTCCCTTCCCACTATCAGAGCTCTCTCAGATTCAGCACAGATTAGGATCTTATACTTCTAACCCCACTGCCTTTATAAAGGAATTTCAGTATATTGCAGTCTTATAGCCTTACTTTTCATGATGTCTTCATGATTTTAAGTAATAACTTACTACATGAGGAGCACGAGCGAGTTGGAATTATGCGAGGGCATGTGCAGATGAGATACATCAGACTCAGCCAACTCACCCTACTGGGAATGATGCTGTTCCGGAGAAGGAACCCCACTGGGATTATAACACCCCGGGTGGTATCCTGGCTAGAGACCAATTCGTAACCTGTTTAATGTCTGGTCTCCGTAAGGTTGCCCTAAAGCCCATAAATTATGATAAACTCCTAGATATAGTTCAGGACAATTCAGAGAATCCTTCCCAATTCCTACAGCGTCTTAAACAGGCCTTTTTACAGTATACTAACTTAGACCCTGAGACGCTAGAGGGAAGACAACTTCTCATGACATACTTTTTTGCTCAGAGCTGCCCCGACATTAGGGCTAAACTTAAAAATTTGGAGAAAGGACCCCTAACTCCACAGGATGAGGCCCTAAGAGTGGCGTTTAAGGTGTACCATGGGAGAGATGGCCAGACCCTTAAGAACAGATACCAGATGCTAGCTGAAGCTGTCCGACCGGCCTCAGCATCCGCCCGGGATCCCTTGCCCTCCGGGGCCAGAGTACCGCAGCGTCCATGCTTCAAGTGTGGTCAAAAAGGGCACTGGGCCCGGGGTTGCCCGAACCCCCGCGCACCACGAAAGCCATGTCCTAGATGCCAGGAAGTAGGCCATTGGTCAGTGGACTGTCCCCGTGTCCCAGGTGACAAGAGGACATCAAACACAGGCGGCCTTCCAGTCGATCTCTTAGCCCTGGCTATAGATGAGGACTATGAATGACGGGACCCTGGCTCCCTTGACCCGACCACCATCATCTCTGAAAGGGAGCCCCGGGTGGACATTAAAGTATCAGGGCGGTCTATCTCTTTCCTTTTGGACACCGGTGCCACATACTCAGTCCTAAAGGAGTTTTGGGGACCTACCTCTCCTTCTCGTCTTCCTATTGTCGGGGTAGGAGGACAGCCTTACTTACCTCAGCAGACTCCACCGCTTAGCTGTATTTTTAGGGGGATTCCCCTTACTCATTCGTTTTTGGTTATACCGACTTGTCCGGTACCTTTACTAGGGAGGGACCTCCTAGCTAAAGTGGGAGCGTCTATTTCCTTTGCTCCCCACATTCGCCTAACTCCAGACTCGCCTGCTGCTCCCCTCCTCCTCCTTCTAGCTACTCAACCTACGGGGTCCAATACGTCATTTCCTTTACCAGCCTCTCAGGTAGACCCCAAGGTCTGGGACACCCAGAACCCTTCTGTGGCTAGACACCATCCCCCCATTGTCATTCAGTTACAGGATCCCTCTAAGTACATTGCTCAAGTTCAGTACCCACTCCCACTCCAAAGCCTTAAGGGACTTAAACCTATTATCTCTGACCTCCTAAGGAAAAAGCTACTTCGTCCTACCTCCTCCCCCTTTAACACCCCTATACTGGCAGTAAAAAAACCTAATGGGACTTTTCGTCTGGTTCAGGACCTCCGGCTAATTAACTCTGCGGTCGTGCCCCTCCATCCTGTGGTTCCTAACCCTTATACACTCCTCTCTACTATCCCCCCGGGGACATCTCACTTCTCAGTTTTAGACCTTAAGGATGCCTTTTTCTCTATACCCCTCCACACCCGGTCTCAAAATATCTTTGCTTTCACCTGGACTGATCCAGATACTCATGTCTCCACTCAGCTCACCTGGACTGTCCTACCTCAGGGTTTCCGGGACAGCCCACACCTTTTTGGTCAGGCCCTGGCTTCTGACCTGCTCTCTCTGTCTTTCCCTAAATCCAAGTTCATACAGTATGTAGATGATATTTTACTTTGTAGCCCCTCCTTGGAAGTTAGCCGGACTGACACTTCCACCCTCCTAAATTTCCTGTCTAGCAGGGGTTACAGAGTCTCACCTTCTAAGGTTCAATTGTCTACCACTCAGGTTACCTATTTGGGACTAACCATTACCCCAACCCACAAAGCTATTACTGTAGACAGGAAAAACTTAATCGGGTCTCTTGCAGTTCCTTCTACTAAAGAGGAGATTTTATCATTTCTGGGAATAGCTGGCTTCTTACGTACCTGGATCCCCTCTTACTCCCTCCTTGCCCGCCCCCTTTATGAGGCAGCTCTCGGACCTCCCCATGAACCCCTCCTTAACCCTGTTACTAAGCCCTTTCAGAGACTTAAACAGGCTCTCCTAAAAGCCCCTGCTCTTCATCTACCAGATTTAACTCGTCCTTTCTCCCTCTATGTAACAGAAAAAGAAGGATTTGCCCTTGGAGTTCTAGGTCACCAGCTAGGACCTTCCTTTGCACCTGTAGCTTATCTGTCGAAGAAGCTAGACCTGACCACCCAAGGATGGGCATCCTGCATACGTGCTTTAGCAGCTGCTGAGCTTCTCATCCGTGAGTCAAAGAAACTAACCTTTGGGTCGCCCATCACTGTCTTCTCCCATCACAACCTGTCCCATCTCCTAACCTATAGAGGCTTACAAACGCTACCTCCTTCCCGAGTTCTTTCCCTCCAGGTGGCATTAATAGAAGACGCCACACTTACTTTCCAATCTTGCCCACCCCTTAATATCTCAAATCTTCTACCTCAACCTAATGCTAACTGTTCCCCAGCTCATTCCTGCATTGAAACCTTGGAGGAACTATTGCCCCACCCTTCACACATACAGGAAGGCACACTACCTCAGGCCACCTATACCTGGTACACAGATGGCAGCTCCTTTTTACATGAGGGGACCCGTAAAGCGGGCTATGGCATAGTGTCAGACACCAGGGTGGTAGAAGCACGGGCACTTCCTGCCCACACTACTAACCAACAGGCTGAATTAATAGCCCTCACCCGTGCCTTTCAATTGGCACAGGGACATTCTCTAAATGTTTACACAGACTCTAAATATGCTTTTCATATCCTCCTGTCCCACGCAGCTATTTGGAAGGAACGTGGGCTACTTACTACAAGAGGAGGATCCATAACTAACTCAGATTATATTATGGCTATGCTAAGGGCCTCTCACCTCCCCAAAGCTATAGGAATTATTCACTGTCGGTCACACCAGACTAACAGCTCCGTTATCTCTAGGGGCAATAATCGGGATGATAGAGCAGCTAGGGCTGCAGCCCTCCGAGGCCCAGATCTACCTCACCCACCACAGGGAGTTCATACACTACAACCCACATCCTCACAGCCACCTCCTAACATGAGACAAATTCTGTCCTACTTACACCAGCTTTTCCACCCTAACAGTAAGGCTCTTTCTCTGTTTGTCAAGGCTCACCTCAAACCTACTTCTGAGGACTTAAATTTCTTAAAAACTATCACTGCCTCCTGTAAAACCTGTCAGATGTCAAACCCTAATTCCAAGTATCGTAACTCCCCTTTTCCCACCCACCAGGCTAGGGGCTCTCTCCCAGGGACTGACTGGCAACTTGACTTCACCCACATGCCCACAGTCAGGCGAGTTAAATACCTCCTGGTACTAGTGGATACTTTCTCAGGATGGGTAGAAGCGTTTCCTACTACTAACAAGAAAGCTCAGACTGTCTCTAACATCCTTCTCAGGGAAATTATCCCCCGGTTTGGGATTCCAGCCTCTCTTCAGTCAGACAATGGTCCTGAGTTTACCTCTCAGATCTCTCAAACCCTGTCTAAAGCGCTCAATATTCCCTGGCATTTTCATATTCCGTACCACCCCCAGTCCTCAGGGAAGGTGGAGAGAACTAACCGTTCTTTAAAGACTGTTCTGGTTAAAATGTCACAGGAACTTCACCTTGACTGGGTAAAGCTTCTGCCTCTGGCCCTTTTCAGGCTTAGGGCTCTCCCTAAACAACCACTTTTCATCTCACCCTTTGAACTCATGTACGGGCGGCCGGCTCTAACACCTGGCCTCTCACCTAAACCCTCGCCTCTCCCTGACCGCTTGCTCACACCTTTACTTCATCATCTCCGTTCCCTCCTTTGGGAATTTGCTGACCACTCTCTACCTCGGCCATGTGCCACCCCCTGTACCTCTCCAATTAACATAGGGGATCAAGTACTTCTTTCTCCTCCAGACCAGAGCCCCTCCCCCCTGTCTCCTAAGTGGAAGGGCCCTTTCAAAGTAATTCTTGTCACTCCAACAGCAGCTAAGCTTGAGGGCCTTCCCCACTGGATTCACTTATCCCACCTCAAGCCCTTTACTTCTCCACCTGAGACTCACCCTTCATACACAGTTTCTACAACAGGACCCTGTTCCCTTAGGTTTCAGAGGACACTGAAATCATCCACTTTACCTCCTATTTCAGAAGAATAAGGCTCAAGTTTTACAAGGCTGATTTAAACTTTCCTGCTTCTAATTACACTCTGCTCATTAATTTCCAAAGTATCTCACAATAATTTACTTAGCTGTTGTTACAGGAATGCCAGCCTAAAAACCATGGATCTAAAGATACAAGGATCACCAAGTGTTTGTGCCTTCTGGTTAAAGGTAACCAGAAAGATTTCATACCACCTAGATATGATTTAATATGTCTAATCTTTGTTTTCCCAAACTTTAAGGACTCTTATAAGTTCCAGGGAGCCGAATCAGATCCAAACAGGTCAGATTCACTCCAGGTAATATCCAACCCTTCCCCAGTCCCAATTTCCCTTCCCTCATCTTGGGACTCCTTGGGAACCCCTCCCACATCTTACAATCTTCCTATCAAATGACAGGACCTAAGAAATTTTTTTTTCCTAAACTTAACCTTGTCCTCTATTCTACAAACATCTTGCCAGGACTAAAAGGCACCAGAGTGGCCCGGACTACAATGAAACAACAATCAACTCCAGGACGTGGCAGCACCCCCAAACCCCCAAAGACGATCAACGCCCCAGGCCAGCAGGAAGCAGCCTTAAGACATCTTCGCCCCTACTTCCCTAACCTGCCACGCCCAATTCTCTAACTTTTATAATAAACAACAGCCGGGATTGTAAGAACAAAACACCTGGATGACCCTAACCCCGCCCCCTAACAAGCGGGTACTCACTCACCCGCCATGCCTTTCGACCTTTGCCCTACTGCGCATATGCAATCTTCCCTTTAAAAGGTCCTGCCCCACACCCCTCACTCTCTTTCTCTCGGCTTCCCTAGGGTTGGCTGACTGCCCATCCCCTCTTTCCCCCCTCTCTGATAAATAAACTCCACGTGGGTTGCTTATTCCTTGTTCCTTTCCTTATTAGCAGCTGCAGTTTAAACAAAAGAACAACAACAATGAAGAGAAGAATCCAGGGTGGGACAATAGAGATGAACTCTTGCTTGGACAATGGAGAGATGAACCCAGGCTTGGACAATGGAGAGATGAACCCATGCTGAGATATGGAGGGATGACCCAGCCTTGGACAATGGAGAGATGAACCTTGCGTTGACATTGGAGAGATGAACCAGGTTGGGATCATGGAGAGATGAACCAGGTTGGAATCATGGAGAGGCGAACCAGGTTGGGACAATGGAAAGATGAACCCAGGCTGGGACAATGGAGATATGAACCATGCTGACACCATTGGGAGATGTACCATGCTGAGACAATGGAGAGTTGAACCTGGTTGGGACAATGAAGAGAAAAATCAAGGTTTGGACAATGGAGAGATGAACGCTTCCTTGGACAATGGAGAGATTAACAGAAGCTGGGACAATGGAGAGATGATCCAATGCTGAGACAATGGAAAGTGAACCAGGTTGGGACAATGAAGAGAAAAATCCAGGTTGGGACAATGGAGAGATGACACTTGTTTGGACAATGGAGAGATGAACCGAGCTCGGACAATGGAGAGATGAACCCAGGTTGGGACAATGGAGAGATGAACCAGACTGGGACAATGGAGATAAGAACCATGCTGGGACAATGGAGACATGAACCCATGCTGAGACAATGGAGAGAGGAACCCATCCTGAGACAATGGAGAGATAAACCACGCTGGTACAATGGAGAGATGAACCATTCTTAGACAATGGAGAGATGAACTCAGGCTGGGACAATGGAGAGATGAACGGAAGCTGGGACAATGGAGAGATGAACCAGGCTGTGACAATGGAGAGATGAACCATGCTGAGACAATGGAGAGATGAACCCAGTCTGGGACAATGGAGAGATCAACCATGCTGAGACAATGAAGAGAAAAATCCAGGTTGGGACAATGGAGAGATGACACTTGCTTGGACAATGGAGAGATGAACCGAGCTCCGACAATGGAGAGATGAACCCAGGTTGGGACAATGGAGAGATGAACCAGACTGGGACAATGGAGAGATGAACTCATGCTGGGACAATGGAGAGATGAACCAGGCTGTAACAAAGGAGAGATGAACTCATGCTGGGACAATGGAGAGATGAACCAGTTTGGGACAATGGAGAGATGAACTCATCCTTGGACAATGGAGAGAAGAACCAGGCTGGGACAATGAAGAGAAGAATCATGGTTGGGACAATGGAGAGATGAACACTTGCTTGGACAATGGATAGATGAACCGAGGCTGGGACAATGGAGAGATGAACCAGTTTGGGACAATCGAGAGATGAACCAGGCAGGGACAATCGAGAGAGGAACCATGCTGGGACACTGAAGAAATGAACCCAGGCGGGGACAATGGAGAGATGAACTCATGCTTGAACAATGGAGAGATGAACCAGGCATGGACAATGGAGAAATGAACCCATGATGAGACAATGGAGAGATGAACTCTTGCTTGGACAATGGAGAGATGAACCGAAGCTGGGACAATGGAGAGATGAACCAATGCTGAGACAATGGAGAGAAAAACCCAGGCTGGGACTATGAAGACATTAACCTAGGTTGGGACAATGGAGAGAAGAACCCAGGCGGGGACAAAGGAGAGATGAACCGAGGCTGGGACAATGGAGAGATGAACCCATGCTGAGATATGGAGAGATTACCCAGGCTTGGACAAAGGAAAGATGAACCTTGCTGGGACATTGGAGAGATGAACCATGCTGGCACAATGGAGTGATGAACCCAGGCTCTGACAATGGAGAGATGAAACATGCTGTGACAATGGAGAGATGAACCCATGCTGAGACAATGGAGAGTGGAACCCCGGCTGGGACAAAGGAGAGATGAACCAGCCTGTGAAAATGGAGAGATGAACCAGGTTTGGACAATGGAGAGATGAACCATGCTGACAAAATGGAGAGATGAATCAGGCTGAGACAATTGAGAGATGAACCCAGGCTGGGATATGGAGAGAAAATCCAGGCTTGGAAAATGGAAAGATGAACCTTGCTGGGACAATGGAGTGATGAACCCATGCTGAGACAATGGAGACATCAACCCAGGCTGGGACAATCGAGGATGAACTCATTCTGGGACAATGGAGAGATGAAACAGTCTGGGACAATGGAGAGATGAACCCATGCAGAGAATGGAGAGATGAACCAGGTTGGGACAATGAAAAGAAGAATCCAGGTAGGGACAATGGAGAGATGAACTCTTGCTTGGACAATGGAGAGATGAACCAAGCTGGGACAATGGAGAGATGAACCAATGCTGAGACAATGGAGAGAAGAACCCAGGCTGGGACAATGAAGATATTAACATAGGTTGGGACAATGGAGAGATGAACCCATACTGAGACAATGGAGAGATGATCCATGCTGGGACAATGGAGAGGTGAACCCATGCAGAGACAATGTAGAGATGAACCGAAGCTGGGAAAATGGAAAGATGAACCAGGCTGGGACAATGGAGAGAAGAACCCAGTCTGGGAAAATAAAGAGATGAACCATGCTTGGACATTGGAGAGATGAAGCAGGCTGGGACCATGGAGATATCAACCTTGCTGGGACAATGGACACATGAACCCATGCTGAGACAATGGAGAGATGAACCCAGGCTGGGACAATGGAGAGATGAACCGAAGCTGGGACAATGGAGAGATGAACCAGGCTTGGACAATGGAGAGGTGAACCATGCTTGAACAATGGAGAGACGAACCCATGCTGAGACAATGGAGAGATGAACCCAGTCTGGGACAATGGAGAGATGAACCAGGCTGGACAATGGAAATATGAACCAGACTGAGACAATGGATAGATGAACCCAGTCTGGGACAATGAAGAGATGAACGAGGTTGGGATAATGAAGAGAAGAATGCAGGTTGGGACATTGCAGAGAGGAACTCTTGCTTGGACACTGGAGAGATAAAGCAATGCTGGGACAAAATACAGATGAACCATGCTGGGACAATGGAGAGATGAACCATGCTGTGATAATGTACTGATGAACTCATGCTAGGACAATGGAGAGATAAACCCAGGCTGGGACAATGGAGAGATGAACCCATGGTTGGACAATGGAGAGATGAATTCATGCTGAGACAATGAGGAAATGAACCCAGGCTGGGACAATGGAGAGATGAACCATGCTGGGACAATGGAGAGATGAACACATGCTGAGACAATGGAGAGATAAATCCAGGCTGGGACAATGGAGAGATTAACTCATGCTGGGACAAGGGAGTGATGACCAGGCTGGGACAATGGAGACATGAACTCTTGCTTGGACAATGGAGAGATGAACCGAAGCTGGGACAATGGAGAGATGAACCCATGTTGAGACAATGAGGAAATGAACCCAGGCAGGGTCAATGGAGAGAGGAACCATGCTGGGACAATGGAGAGATGAACTCATGCTGGGACAATGGATAGATGAACCAAGGCTGGGACAATGGAGAGATGAACCCAGGCTGGGAAAATGGAGAGGTAAACACAGGCTTGGACAATGGAGAGATCAACCCATGCTGAGACATGGAGAGATGAACCAGGCTGGGACAATGGAGAGATGAACCAGGCTGGAACAATGGAGAGATGAACCCAGGTTGGGACAGTGGAGAGATGAACAGATGCTGAGACAATGGAGAGATGAACCCTGGCTGGGACAATAGAGAGATGAACTCATGCTGGGACAATGGAGAGATGAACCAGGCTGAGAGAATGGAGAAATAAACAACGCTGGTACAATGGAGAGATGAACCATTCTTAGACAATGGAGAGATGAACTCAGGCTGGGACAATGGAGTGATGAACCCAGGCTGGTAAAATGAGGAGATGTACCCAGGCTGGGACAATGGAGAGAGGAACAATGCTGGGACAATGGAGAGATGAACTCATGCTGGGACAGTGGATGGATGAACCCAGGCTGGGACAATGAGGACATGAACCCATGCTGGGAAAATGGAGAGATGAACGCAGGCTGGGACAATGGAGAGACGAACCCAGGATGGGACAATGGAGAGATGAACCCAGGCTTGGACAATGGAGAGATGAACCCATGCTGAGACATGGAGAGATGAACCAGGCTGGGACAATGGAGAGATGAACCTTGCTGGGACAATGGAGAGATAAACCATGCTGACACAATGGAGAGATTAACCCAGGCTCTGACAATGGAGAGATGAACCAGGCTGGGCCAATGCAGAGATGAACCAATGCTGGGACAATGGAGAGATGAACCCAGGCTGGGACAATGGAGAGATGAACCATGCTGGGACAATGGAGAGATGAACCTTCCTGGGACAATGGAGAGATGAACAAGCCTGGAACAATGGAGAGATGAACCCAGGCTGGGACAATGGATAAATGAACACATCTGAGACAATAGAGAGATGAAGCCAGGCTGGGACAATGGAGAGATGAACCAGGTTGGGACAATGAAGAGAAAAATCCAGGTTGGGACAATGGAGAGATGAATGCAGGCTCTGACAATGGAGAGATGAACCAGGTAGGACAATGGAGAGATGAACCATGCTGACACAATGGCGAGAAGGAACCATGATGAGACAATGGAGAGTTGAACCCATGCTGGTACAATGAAGAGATGTACACAGGCTGGGACAATGAAGATATTAACATAGGTTGGGACAATGGAGAGATGAACCCATATTGAGAAAATGGAGAGATGAACCATGCTGGGACAATGGAGAGATGAACCCATGCAGAGACAATGTAGAGGTGAACCGAAGCTGGGACAATGGAAAGATGAACCAGGCTGGGACAATGGAGAGATGAACCCAGTCTGGGAAAATAAAGAGATGAACCATGTTTGGACAATGGAGAGATGAAGCAGGCTGGGACCATGGAGATATCAACCATGCTGGACAATGGACACATGAACCCATGCTGAGACAATGGAGTGAAGAACCCAGGCTGGGACAATGGTGAGATGAACCGAAGCTGGGACAATGGAGAGATGAACCAGGCTTGGACAATGGATAGATGAACCCAGTCTGGGACAAAGGAGAGATGAACGAGGTTGGGACAATGAAGAGAAGAATGCAGGTTGGTACATTGCAGAGATGAACTCTTTCTTGGACACTGGAGAGATAAAGCGATGCTGGGACAACATACAGATGAACCATGCTGGGAAAATGGAGAGATGAACCATGCTGTGATAATGTACTGATGAACTCATGCTAGGACAATGGAGAGATAAACCCAGGCTGGGACAATGGAGAGATGAACTCATGCTGAGACAATCAGGAAATGAACCCAGGCTGGGACAATGGAGAGATGAACCATGCTGGGACAATGGAGCGATGAACCATGCTGGAACAATGGAGAGATGAACCCAGGCTCTCACAATGGAGACATGAACCATGCTGGGACAATGGAGAGATGAACACATGCTGAGACAATGGAGAGATAAATCCAGGCTGGGACAATGGAGAGATTAACTCATGCTGGGACAAGGGAGTGATGACCAGGCTGGGACAATGGAGACATGAACTCTTGCTTGGACAATGGAGAGATGAACCGATGCTGGGACAATGGAGAGATGAACTCATGCTGGGAAAATGGAGAAATGAACCCATGCTGAGACAATGAGGAAATGAACCCAGGCAGGGACAATGGAGAGAGGAACCATGCTGGGACAATGGAGAGATGAACTCATGGTTGGACAATGGAGAAATGAACCCATGCTGAGACAATGAGGAAATGAACCCAGGCAGGGACAATGGAGAGAGGAACCATGCTGGGACAATGGAGAGATGAACCAAGGCTGGGACAATGGAGAGATGAACCCAGGCTGGGAAAATGGAGAGGTAAACACAGGCTTGGACAATGGAGAGATCAACCCATGCTCAGACATGGAGAGATGAACCAGGCTGGGACAATGGAGAGATGAACCAGGCTGGAACAATGGAGAGATGAACCCAGGTTGGGACAGTGGAGAGATGAACAGATGCTGAGACAATGGAGAGAAGAACCAATTTGGTACAATGGAGAGATGAACCAATGCTGAGACACGGGAGCGAAGAACCCAGGCTGGGACAATGAAAACGTTAACCCAGGTTGGGACAATGGAGAGATGAACCCAGGCTGGGACAATGGAGAGATGAATCCAGGTTGGGACAATGGAGAGATGAACCCAGTCTTGGACAATGGAGAGATGAACATTGCTGGGACATTGGAGAGATGAACCATGCTGGCACAATGGAGAGATGAACCCAGGCTCTGACCATGGAGAGATGAACCATGCTGTGACAATGGAGAGATGAACCATGCTGGGACAATGGAGACTTGAATCAGGCTGGGACAATGGAGAGATGAACACATCTGAGACAATAGAGACGTGAAGCCAGGCTGGGACAATGGAGAGATGAACACATCTGAGACAATAGAGACGTGAAGCCAGGCTGGGACAATGGAGAGATGAACCCATGAGAGACAATGGAGAGTGGAAGCCAGGCTGGGACATTGGAGAGATGAACTCATGCTGGGACAATGGAGAGATGAACCAGGTTTGGACAATGGAGAGATGAACCATGCTGACACAATGGAGAGATGAATCAGGCTGCCACAAAGGAGAGTTGAACCCAGGCTGGTACAATGAAGTGATGTACCCAGGCTGGGACTATGGAGAGTTGAACTCATGCTGGGACAATGGAGAGATGAACCAGCAAGGGAAAATGGAGTTATCAACCATGGTGGGACAATGGTGACATGAACCCATGCTGGTAGAATAGAGAGATGATCCGAAGCTGGGACAATGGAGAGATGAACCAATGCTGAGACAATGGAGACATGATCCCAGGCTGGGACAATGAAGACATTAACCCAGGTTGGGACAATGGAGAGAAGAACCCAGGGTGGGACAAATGAGTGATGAATACATGTTGGGACAATGGAGATATGAACCCAGGCTTGGACAATGGAGACATGATACAGGCTGTGACAATGGAGAGATGTACCAGGCTGGGACAATCGAGAGATGAATCAGACAGGGACAATCGAGAGATAAACCATGCTGGGACAATGAAGAAATGAACCCAGGCGGGGATAATGGAGAGATGAACCCATGATGAGACAATGGAGAGATGAACCCAGGCAGGGACAATGGAGAGATGGACTCATGCTGGGACAATGGATAGATGGACCGAGGCTGGGGCAATGAAGACATGAACCCATGCTGGGACAATGGAGAGATGAACCCAGGCTGGGACAATGGAGAGATGAACCCAGAATGGGTCAATGGAGAGATGAACCCAGGCTTGGACAATGGAGAGATGAACCAGGCTGGGACAATAGAGAGATGAACCTTGCTGGGACAATGGAGAGATGAACCATGCTGACATAATGGAGAGATGAATCAGGCTGAGAAAATGGAGAGTTGAACCCAGGCTTGTACAATGAAGAGATGTACCCAGGCTGGGACAATGGAGAGAGGAACCATGCTGGGACAATGGAGAGATGAACTCTTTCTGGGACAATGGATAGAGGAACCCAGGCTGGGACAATGAAGACAATAACCCAGGTTGGGACAATGGAGAGACGAACCCAGGCAGGGAAATGGAGTTATGAACCCAGGATGGGACAATGGAGAGATGAACCCAGGCTTGGACAATGGAGAGATGAACCCATGCTGAGACATGGAGAGATGAACCAGACTGGGACAATGGAGAGATGAACCTTGCTGGCACAATGGAGAGATTAACCAAGGCTCTGACAATGGAGAGATGAACCATGGTGGGACAATGGAGAGATGAGCCAGGTTGGGAAAATGAATAAAAGAATCCTGGTTGGGACAATGGAGAGATGAACTGTTGCTTGGACAATGGAGATATGAACGAAAACTGGGACAATGGAGAGATGAACCAGGCTGGAACAATGGAGAGGTGAACCCATGCTGAGACAATGGAGAGATGAACTAGGTTGGGACAATGGAGATATGAACCATTTTGTGACAATGGAGAGATGAACCCATTCTGTGACAATGGAGAGATGAATCATGCAGGGACAATGGAGAGATGAACCAGCCTGGGACAATGGAGAGATGAACCCATGCTGAGACAATGGAGAGATGAACCCAGGCTGGGACAATGAAGACATTAACCCAGGTTGGGACAATGGAGAGATGAACCCAGGCTTGGACAATGGAGAGATGAACCCATGCTGAGACATGGAGAGATTACTCAGGCTTGGACAAAGGAGAGATGAACCTTGCGGGGACATTGGAGAGATGAACCATGCTGGCACAATGGAGAGATGTACCCAGGCTCTGACAATGGAGAGATGAACCATGCTGTGACAATGGAGAGATGAACCCATGCTGAGACAATGGAGAGTGGAAACCAGGCTGGGACAATGGAGAGATGAAATCATGCTGGGACAATGGAGAGATGAACCAGCCTGGGAAAATGGAGAGATGAACCATGTTTGGACAATAGAGAGATGAACCATGCTGACCCAATGGATAGATGAATAAGGCTGAGACAATGGAGAGTTGAACCCAGGCTGGTACAATGAAGAGATGTACCCAGGATGGGACAATGGAGAGATGAACCCATGCTGAGACAACGGAGACATGAACCACGCTGGGACAATGGAGAGATGAACCCAGGCTGGGACAATGGAGAGTTGAACCAGGCTGGGACAATGGAGATATGAACCATGCGGGGACAATTGAGAGATGAACCATGCTGGGACATTGAAGAAATGAACCCAGGCAGGGACAATGGATAGATGAATTCATGCTTGAACAATTGAGAGATGAACCCATGCTGAAACAATGGAGACAGGATCCAGGTTGGGACAATGAATAGAAGAATCCAGGTTGGGACAATGGAGAGATGAACTCTTGCTTCGACAATGGAGAGATGAACTGAAGCTGGGACAATGGTGAGATGACCCGATGCTGAGACATTGGAGAGATGAACCCAGACTCAGACAATGAAGACATTAACCCAGGTTGGGACAATGGAGAGATGAACCCAGGCTCGGACAATGGAGAGATGAACCCAGGCTTGGACAAAGGAGAGATGAACCCATGCTGAGACATGGAGAGATGACCCAGGCTTGGACAATGGAGAGATGAACCTTGCTGGGACTTTGGAGAGATGAACCATGCTGGCACAATGGAGAGATAAACCCAGGCTCTGACAATGGAGAGATAAAACATGCTGTGACAATGGAGAGATGAACGCATGCTGAGACAATGGAGAGTGGAACCCAGGCTGGGACAATGGAGAGATGAAATCATGCTGGGACAATGGATAGATGAACCAGCCTGGGACAATGGAGAGATGAACCATGCTGACACAATGGAGAGATGAATCAGGCTGAGACAACGGAGAGTTGAACCCAGGCAGGTACAATGAAGAGATGTACCCAGGCTGAGACAATGGAGAGATGAACCCAGGCTTGGACAATGGAGAGATGAACCCATGCTGAGACATGGAGAGATGACCCAGGCTTGGACAATGGAGAGATGAACCTTGCTGGGACTTTGGAGAGATGAACCATGCTGGCACAATGGAGAGATAAACCCAGGCTCTGACAATGGAGAGATAAAACATGCTGTGACAATGGAGAGATGAACGCATGTTGAGACAATGGAGAGTGGAATCCAGGCTGGGACAATGGAGAGATGAAATCATGCTGGGACAATGGAGAGATGAACCAGCCTGGGAAAATGGAGAGATGAACCATGTTTGGACAATGGAGAGATGAACCATGCTGACCCAATGGATAGATGAATCAGGCTGAGAAAATGGAGAGTTGAACCCAGGCTGGTACAATGAAGAGATGTACCCAGGCTGGGACAATTGGGAGAGGACCATGCTGGGACAATGGAGAGATGAACCCAGGAGGGGACAATGGAGAGATGAACCCAGCCTTGGACCATGGAGAGATGAACCCATGCTGAGACATGTAGAGATGATCCAGGCTGGGACAATGGAGAGATGAACATTGCTGCGACGATGAAGAGATGAACCATGCTGACACAATGGAGAGATGAATCAGGCTTAGACAATGGAGATTTGAACCCAGGCTGGTAGAATGAACAGATGTACCCAGGCTGGGACAATGGAGAGAGGATCCATGCTGGGACAATGGAGAGATGAACTCATTCTGGGACAATGGATAGATGAAGCCAGGCAGAGACAATGAAGACATGAAGCCATGCTGGGACAATGGAGAGATGAACCCAGGCTGGGAAAATGGAGAGATGATCCCAGGATGGGACAATGGAGAGATGAACGCAGGCTTGGACAATGGAGAGATGAACCCATGCTGAGACATGGAGAGATGAACCAGGCTGGGACAATGGAGAGATGAACCATGCTGTGACAATGGAGAGATGAACCCATGCTGAGATATGGAGAGATTACTAAGGCTTGGACAAAAGAGATGAACCTTGGGGTGACATTGGAGAGATGAACCATGCTGGCAAATTGGAGAGATGAACCCAGGCTCTGACAATGGAGAGATGAACCATGCTGTGACAATGGAGAGATGAACCCATGCTGAGACAATGGACAGTGGAAACCAGGCTGGGACAATGGAGAGATGAACTCATGCTGGGACAATGGAGAGATGAACCAGACTGGGAAAATGGAGAGATGAACCATGTTTGGACAATGGAGAGATGAACCATGCTGACCCAATGGAGAGATGAGTCAGGCTGAGACAATGGAGAGTTGAACCCAGGCTGGTACAATGAAGAGATGTACGCAGGCTGGGACAATTGGGAGAGGACCATGCTGGGACAATGGAGAGATGAACCCGGGCTGGGACAATGGAGAGATGAACCCAGGAGGGGTCAATGGAGAGATGAGCCCAGCCTTGGAACATGGAGAGATGAACCCATGCTGAGACATGCAGAGATGATCCAGGCTGGGACAATGGAGAGATGAACCTTGCTGGGACAATGGAGAGATGAACCATGCTGACACAATGGAGAGATGAATCAGGCTGAGACAATGTAGATTTGAACCCAGGCTGGTACAATGATGAGATGTACCCAGGCTAGGACAATGGAGAGATGAACCCAGGCTGTGAAATTGGAGAGATGAACCATGCTGGGACAATGGAGAGATATATTCATGCTTGGACAATGGAGAGATGAACCAGGTAGGACAATGGAGAGATTAACCTATGCTGGGACAATGAAGAGATGAACATAGGCTGGGACAATGGAGAGATGAATCATGCTGAGACAATGGAGAGATGGACCCATGGTTGGACAATGGAGGGATGAACCCATGCTGAGACAATGAGGAAATGAACCTAGGCCTTGACAATGGACAGATGAACCATGCTGGGACAATAGAGAGATGAACCACGCTGGGACAATGGAGATATGAATCATGCTGGGACAATGGCGAGATGAACCCATGCTGGGACAATGGCGAGATGAACCCATGCTGAGACAATGGAGAGATGCACCCAGTCTGGGACAATGTAGAGATGCACCCAGTCTGGGAAAATGGAGAGATGAACTCATGTTTGATCAATGGAGAGATGAACTTTTGCTGAGACAATGGAGAGATGAACCCATGGTTGGACAATGGAGAGATGAACCCAAGCTGAGACAATGAGGAAATGAACCCAGGCTGGGACAATGTAGGATGAACCATGCTGGGGCAATGGAGAGATGAACCGGGCTGGAACAATGCAGAGATGAACCGAAGCTGGGACAATGGAGAGATGAACCGAAACTGGGACAATGGAGAGATGAACCAAGGCTGGGACAATGGAGAGATGAACCGAAACTGGGACATTGGAGAGATGAACTAATGCTGCGAAAATGGATAGATGAACCAAGGCTGGGACAATGGAGAGGTGAACAAAGGCTTGAACAATGGAGAGATGAACCGAACCTGGAATAATGTAGAGATGAACCAATGCTGAGACAATGGAGAGATGAACTGAAGCTGGGACAATGGAGAGATGAACCCAGACTGGGAAAATAGAGAGAGGAACCATGCTGGGACAATGGAGAGATGAACTCATGCTGGGACAATTGATAGATGAACCAAGGCTGGGACAATGGAGAGATGAACCCAGGCTGATACAATGGAGTGGTGAACACAGGTTTGGACAAGTGAGAGATGAACCTATGCTGAGACATGGAGAGATGAACCAGGCTGGGACAATGGATAGATGAACCAGGCTGGAACACTGGGGTGATGAACCCAGGATGGGACAATGTTGAGATGAACCAGGCTGGGATAATGGAGATATCAACCATGCGGGGACAATGGATTATGAACCAAGGTGGGACAATGAAGAGAAGAATCCAGGTTGGGACAATGGAGAGATGAACTCTTGCTTGGACAATGGAGAGATGAACCGAAGCTAGGACAATATAGAAGTAACAATGCTGGGACAATGGAGAGTTGAACCATGCTGTGATAACGAATGATGAAGCCATGCTGAGACAATGGAGAGATGAACCCAGGCTGGGAAAATGGAGAGATGAACCATGCTGGGACAATGGAGAGATATATTCATGCTTGGAAAAAGGAGTGATGAACCAGGTAGGACAATGGAGAGATGAACCTATGCTGGGACAATGAAGAGATGAACTCAGGCTGGGACAAATGAGAGATGAAACATGCTGAGACAATTGAGAGATGAACCCATGGTTGGAAAATGGAGATATGAACCCATGCTGACACAATGAGGAAATGAACCCATACTGGGAAAATGAAGCATGAACCATGCTGGGACAATGGAGAGATGAACCCAGGCTGGGACAATGGAGAGAGGAACCATGCTGGGACAATGGATAGATGAACCAAGGCTTGGACAATGGAGAGGTGAACACAGGCTTGGACAATGGAGAGATGAACCGAACCTGGGATAATGTAGATATGAACCAATGCTGAGACAATGGAGAGATGAACCGAAGCTGGGACAATGGAGAGATGAACCCAGGCTGAGACAATGGAGTGGTGAAAACAGGCTTGGACAATTGAGAGATGAACCCATGCTGAGACATGGAGAGATGAACCAGGCTGGGACAATGTAGAGATGAACCTTGCTGGGACAATGGAGAGATGAACCAGGCTGGAACAATGGAGAGATGAACCCAGGATAGGACAATGGAGAGATGAACACATGCTTAGACAATGGAGAGATGAACCCAGGCTGGGACGATAGAGAGATGAACTCATGCAAGGACAATGGAGAGATGTACCATGCTGACATAATGGCGAGATGAACCATGCTGAGAAAATGGACAGTTGAACCCTGTCTGGTACAATGAAGAGATGTACCCAGGATGGGACAATGGAGAGATGAACCCATGCTGAGACAACGGAGACATGAACCACGCTGGGACAATGGAGAGATGAACCCAGGCTGGGACAATGGAGAGTTGAACCAGGCTGGGACAATGGAGATATGAACCATGCTGGGACAATGGAGAGATGAACCAGGCTGGGACAATCAAGAGATGAACCAGGCTGGGACAATTGAGAGATGAACCATGCTGGGACATTGAAGAAATGAACCCAGGCAGGGACAATGGATAGATGAATTCATGCTTGAACAATTGAGAGATGAACCCATGCTGAAACAATGGAGACAGGATCCAGGTTGGGACAATGAATAGAAAAATCCAGGTTGTGACAATGGAGAGATGAACTCTTGCTTCGACAATGGAGAGATGAACTGAAGCTGGGACAATGGTGAGATGACCCGATGCTGAGACATTGGAGAGATGAACCCAGACTCAGACAATGAAGACATTAACCCAGGTTGGGACAATGGAGAGATGAACCCAGGCTCGGACAATGGAGAGATGAACCCAGGCTTGGACAATGGAGAGATGAACCCATGCTGAGACATGGAGAGATGACCCAGGCTTGGACAATGGAGAGATGAACCTTGCTGGGACTTTGGAGAGATGAACCATGCTGGCACAATGGAGAGATAAACCCAGGCTCTGACAATGGAGAGATAAAACATGCTGTGACAATGGAGAGATGAACGCATGCTGGGACAATGGATAGATGAACCAGCCTGCTACAATGGAGAGATGAACCATGCTGACACAATGGAGAGATGAATCAGGCTGAGACAACGGAGAGTTGAACCCAGGCAGGTACAATGAAGAGATGTACCCAGGCTGAGACAATGGAGAGAGGAACCATGCTGGGACAATGGAGAGATGAACTCATGCTGGGACAATGGATAGATGAACCCAAGCTTGGACAATGAAGACATGAACCCAGGCTGGGACAATGGAGATATGAACCCAGAATGAGACAATGGAGATATGAACCCAGGCTTGGAAAATGGAGAGATGAACCCACACTGAGACATGGAGAGATGACCCTGGCTTGGACAATGGAGAGATGAACCTTGCTGGGACATTGGAGAGATGAACCATGCTGGCATAATGGAGAGATGAACCCAGGCTCTGACCAGGGAGAGATGAACCATGCTGTGACAATGGAGAGATGAACCATGCTTGGACAATGAAGAAATGAACCCAGGCGGGGACAATGGAGAGATGAACTGATGCTTGAACAATGGAGAGATGAACCATGCTGAGACAATGCAGAGATGAACCAGGTTGGGACAATGAAGGGAAAAATCCAGGTTGGGACAATGGAGAGATGAACAGTTGCTTGGACAATGGAGAGATGAACGGAAGCTCGGACAATGGAGACATTAACCAATGCTGAGTCAATGGAGAGATGAACCCACACTGGGACAATGAAGACATTAACCCAGGTTGGGACAATGGAGAGATGAACACAGGCTGACACAATGGAGAGATGACCCCAGGCTGGACAATGGAGAGATGAACCCAGGCTTGGAAAATGGAGAGATGAACCCATGCTGAGACTTGGAGAGATGAACCAGGCAGGGACAATGGAGAGATGACCCTTGCTGGGACAATGGAGAGATGAACCATGCTGGCACAATGGAGAGATGAACCCAGGCTCTGACAATGGAGAGATGAACCCTGCTGAGCCAATGCAGAGATGAACCCATGCTGAGACAATGGAGAAATGAACACAGGCTGGGACAATGGAGAGATGAACTCATCCTTGGACAATGGCGAGAAAAACCAGGCTGGGAAAATGGAGAGACGAACCAGGTGGGACAGTGGATAGATGAACCATGCTGGGACAATGGAGAGATGATCTCATGCTTCGACAATGGAGAGACGTACCAGGCTGGGACAATGGAGAGATGAACCAAGCTGGGACAATTGAGAGATCAACCATGCTGACACAATGGCAAGATGAACCATGCTGAGACAATGGAGAGTTGAACCCAGGCTGGTACAATGAAGAGATGTACCCAGGCTGGGACAATGGAGAGATGAACTCATGTTTGGACAATGGAGAGATGAACCCATGCTGATACAGTGGAGAGATGAACCATGCTGGGACAATGGAGCAATGAACCATGCTGGGAAAATGTGGAGATGAACACATACTGGGAAAATGGAGTGATGAACTCATGCTTGGACAATGGAGACATGAACCGAAGCTGGGACAGAGGAGAGATGAACCAGGCTGGGACTATGGAGAGATGAACCATGCTGGGACAATGGAGAGATGAACCATGTTGGGACTATGGAGAGATGAACCAGGCATGGACAATGGAGATATCAACCTGGCTGGGACAATGGATAGATGAACCAGTTTGGGACAATGGAGAGATGAACCCAGGCTGGGACATGGAGAGATGAACCATGCTGACACAATGGCGATATGAACCATGCTGACACAATGGAGAGTTGAACCCAGGCTTGTACAATGCAGGTATGTACCCAGGCTGGCACTATGGAGAGATGGACTCATGTTTTGACAATGGAGAGATGAACCCATGCTGAGAAAATGGAGAGATGAACCATGCTGGGACAATGGAGAGATGAACCAATTGGGAAAATGTCAAGATGAACTCATGCTGGGAAAAAGAGAAATGAACTCACGCTTGGACAATGGAGAGATGAACCGAAGCTGGGACAATGGAGAGATGAACCAGGCTGTGACAAGGGAGAGATGAACCATGCTTGAACAATGGAGAGAAGAACCCAGGCTGGGACAATGGAGAGATGAACCAGGCTTGGATTATGGAGAGATGAACCGAAGCTGGGACAATGGAGAGATGAACCATGCTTGGACAATGGAGAGATGAACCGAAGCTGGGACAATGGAGAGATGAACCAGGCTTGGACTATGGAGAGAAGAACGATGCTGGGACAATGGAGAGAAGAACCCAGGCTGGGACAATGGAGAGATGAACCTTGCTGGGACAATGGAGAGATGAACCATGCTGACCCAATGGAGAGATGAATCAGGCTGAGACAATGGAGATTTGAACCCAGGCTGGTACAATGAAGACATGAACCCATGCTGGGACAATGGAGAGATGAACCCATGCTGGGACAATGGAGAGATGAACCAGGCTTGGACTATGGAGAGAAGAACGATGCTGTGACAATGGATAGATGAACCCATGCTGAGACAATGGACAGTGGAAACCAGGCTGGGACAATGGAGAGATGAACAAGCCTGGGAAAATGGATAGATGAACCAGGTTTGGACAATGGAGAGATGAACCATGCTGACCCAATGGAGAGATAAATCAGGCTGAGACAATGGAGAGTTGAACCCAGGCTTGTACAATGAAGAGATGTATCCAGGCTGGGACAATTGGGAGAGGACCATGCTGTGACATTGGAGAGATGAACTCATGCTGGGACAATGGAGAGATGAACCCCGGCTGGGACACTGAAGACATGAACCCATGCTGGGCCAATGGAGAGATGAACCCGGGCTGGCACATTGGAGAGATGAACCCAGGAGGGGACAATGGAGAGATGAACCCAGCCTTGGACCATGGAGAGATGAACCCATGCTGAGACATGCAGAGATGATCCAGGCTGGGACAATGGAAAGATGAACCTTGCTGGGACAATGGAGAGATGAACCATGCTGACCCAATGGAGAGATGAATCAGGCTGAGACAATGGAGATTTGAAACCAGGCTGGTACAATGAAGACATGAACCCATGCTGGGACAATGGAGAGATGAACCCATGCTGGGACAATGGACAGATGAACCCAGGAGGGGACAATGGAGAGATGAACCCAGCCTGGGACCATGGAGAGATGAACCCATGCTGAGACATGCAGAGATGATCCAGGCTGGGACAATGGACAGATGAACCTTGCTGGGACAATGGAGATATGAACCATGCTGACACAATGGAGAGATGAATCAGGCTGAGACAATGGAGATTTGAACCCAGGATGGTACAATTAAGAGATGTACCCAGGCTGGGAAAATGGACAGATGAACCTTGCTGAGACAATGGAGAGATGAACCAATGGTTGGACAATGGAGAGATGAACCCATGCTGAGACAATGAGGAAATGAACCCAGGCTGGGACAATGAAGGATGAACCATGCTGGGACAATGGAGAGATGAACCAGGCGGGAACAATGGAGCAAAGAACCCAGGCTGGAACAATGGAGAGATGAACCGAAGCTGGGACAATGGAGAGATGAACCGAAACTGGGACAATGGAGAGATGAACCGAAACTGGGACAATGGAGAGATGAGCCCAGGCTGGGTCAATGGAGAGAGGAACCATGCTGGGACAATGGATACATGAACCAGGTTGGGACAATGAAAAAAATAATCCAGGTTGAGACAATGGAGAGATGAACTCTTCCTTGGACAATGGAGAGATGAACCCGACAGGTACTATGGAGAGATTAACCCATGATGAGACAATGGAGAGATGAACCATGCTGGGACTATGAAGAGATGAACCCAGGCTGGGACAGTGGAGAGATGATTTCATGCTTGTACAATGGAGAGATGAACCAAGCTGATACAATTAAGAGAATAACCCAGGCTGGGACAATGGAGAGATGAACCATGCTGGGACAATGGAGAGATGAACCAGGTTGGGACAATGGAGATATGAACCATGCTGTGACAATGGAGAGATGAACCCAGTCTGTGACAATGGAGAGATGAACCATGCTGGGATAATGGAGAGATGAACCAGTGTGGGATAATGGAGATATCAACCATGCTGGGACAATGGACTGATGAACCAGGTTGGGGCTTGAAGAGAAGAATCCAGGTTGGGAAAATGGAGAGATGAACTCTTGCTTGGACAATGGAGAGATGAACCGAAGCTGGGACAATATAGAGATGAACCATGCCTGGACAATGGAGACATGATCCAGGCTGTGACAATGGAGAGATGAACCAGGCTGGGACAATCGAGAGATGAATCAGGCAGGGACAATCAAGAGATGAACCATGCTGGGACAATGAAAAATGACCCAGGCGCCGACATTGGAGAGATGAACCCATGATGAGACAATGGAGAGATGAACTCTTGCTTGGACAATGGAGAGATGAACCGAAGCTGGGACAAAGGAGAGATTAACCCAGGCTGGGACAATGAAGACATTAACCCAGGTTGGGACAATGGAGAGATGAACCCAGGCTTGGACAATGGAGAGATGAACCCATGCTGAGACATGGAGAGATTACTCAGGCTTGGACAAAGGAGAGATGAACCTTGCGGGGACATTGGAGAGATGAACCATGCTGGCACAAAGGAGAGATGAACCCAGGCTCTGACAATGGAGAGATGAACCCATGCTGAGACAATGGACAGTGGAAACCAGGTTGGGACAATGGAGAGATGAAATCATGCTGGGACAATGGAGAGATGAACCAGCCTGGGAAAATGGAGAGATGAACCATGTTTGGACAATGGAGAGATGAACCATGCTGACCCAATGGATAGATGAATCAGGCTGAGACAATGGAGAGTTGAACCCAGGCTGGTACAATGAAGAGATGTACCCAGGCTGGGACAATTGGGAGAGGACCATGCTGGGACAATGGAGAGATGAACCCAGGAGGGGACAATGGAGAGATGAACCCAGCCTTGGACCATGGAGAGATGAACCCATGCTGAGACATGTAGAGATGATCCAGGCTGGGACAATGGAGAGATGAACCTTGCTGGGATGATGAAGAGATGAACCATGCTGACACAATGGAGAGATGAATCAGGCTTTGACAATGGAGATTTGAACCCAGGCTGGTACAATGAACAGATGTACCCAGGCTGGGACAATGGAGAGAGGAAACATGCTGGGACAATGGAGAGATGAACTCAGGCTTGGACAAATGAGAGATGAATCATGCTGAGACAATGGAGAGATGAACCCATGGTTGGAAAATGGAGAGATGAACCCATGCTGACACAATGAGGAAATGAACCCAGACTGGGACAATGAAGCATGAACCATGCTGGGACAATGGAGAGATGATCCCAGGCTGGGACAATGGAGAGATGAACCCAGGCTGAGACAATGGAGTGGTGAACACAGGCTTGGACAATTGAGAGATGAACCCATGCTGAGACATGGAGACATGAACCAGGCTGGGACAATGGAGAGATGAACCTTGCTGGGACAATGGAGAGATGAACCCATGCTGAGACATGCAGAGATGAACCCAGGATAGGACAATGGAGAGATGAACACATGCTTAGACAATGGAGAGATGAACCCAGGCTGGGACGATAGAGAGATGAACTCATGCTGGGACAATGGACAGATGAACCCAGGAGGGGACAATGGAGAGATGAACCCAGCCTTGGACCATGGAGAGATGAACCCATGCTGAGACATACAGAGATGATCCAGGCTGGGACAATGGACAGATGAACCTTCTGGGACAATGGAGAGATGAACCATGCTGACACAATGGAGAGATGAATCAGGCTGAGACAATGGAGATTTGAACCCAGGCTGGTACAATGAAGAGATGTACCCAGGCTGGGACAATGGACAAATGAACCTTGCTGAGACAATGGAGAGATGAACCCATGGTTGGACAATGGAGAGATGAACCCATGCTGAGACAATGAGGAAATGAACCCAGGCTGGGACAATGAAAGATGAACCATGCTGGGACAATGGAGAGATGAACCAGGCGGGAACAATGGAGCGAAGAACCCAGGCTGGAACAATGGAGAGATGAACCGAAACTGGGACAATGGAGAGATGAACCGAAACTGGGACAATGGAGAGATGAACCGAAACTGGGACAATGGAGAGATGAGCCCAGGCTGGGTCAATGGAGAGAGGAACCATGCTGGGACAATGGATAGATGAACCAGGTTGGGACAATGAAAAAAATAATCCAGGTTGAGACAATGGAGAGATGAACCCGACAGGTACTATGGAGAGATTAACCCATGATGAGACAATGGAGAGATGAACCATGCTGGGACTATGAAGAGATGAACCCAGGCTGGGACACTGGAGAGATGATTTCATGCTTGTACAATGGAGAGATGAACCAAGCTGGGACAATTAAGAGAATAACCCAGGCTGGGACAATGGAGAGATGAACCATGCTGGGACAATGGATAGATGAACCAGGTTGGGACAATGGAGATATGAACCATGCTGTGACAATGGAGAGATGAACCCAGTCTGTGACAATGGAGAGATGAACCATGCTGGGATAATGGAGAGATGAACCAGTGTGGGATAATGGAGATATCAACCATGCTGGGACAATGGACAGATGAACCAGGTTGGGACAATGGAGATATGAACCATGCTGTGACAATGGAGAGATGAACCCAGTCTGTGACAATGGAGAGATGAACCATGCTGGGATAATGGAGAGATGAACAAGTGTGGGATAATGGAGATATCAACCATGCTGGGACAATGGACAGATGAACCAGGTTGGGGCTTGAAGAGAAGAAGCCAGGTTGGGAAAATGGAGAGATGAACTCTTGCTTGGACAATGGAGAGATGAACCGAAGCTGGGACAATATAGAGATGAACCATGCCTGGACAATGGAGACATGATCCAGGCTGTGACAATGGAGAGATGAACCAGGCTGGGACAATCGAGAGATGAATCAGGCAGGGACAATCAAGAGATGAACCATGCTGGGACAATGAAAAATGACCCAGGCGCCGACAATGGAGAGATGAACCCATGATGAGACAATGGAGAGATGAACTCTTGCTTGGACAATGGAGAGATGAACCGAAGCTGGGAAAAAGGAGAGATTAACCCAGGCTGGGACAATGAAGACCTTAACCCAGGTTGGGACAATGGAGAGATGAACCCAGGCTTGGACAATGGAGAGATGAACCCATGCTGAGACATGGAGAGATTACTCAGGCTTGGACAAAGGAGAGATGAACCTTGCGGGGACATTGGAGAGATGAACCATGCTGGCACAATGGAGAGATGTACCCAGGCTCTGACAATGGAGAGATGAACCATGCTGTGACAATGGAGAGATGAACCCATGCTGAGACAATGGAGAATGGAAACCAGGCTGGGACAATGGAGAGATGAAATCATGCTGGGACAATGGAGAGATGAACCAGCCTGGGAAAATGGAGAGATGAACCATGTTTGGACAATAGAGAGATGAACCATGCTGACCCAATGGATAGATGAATAAGGCTGAGACAATGGAGAGTTGAACCCAGGCTGGTACAATGAAGAGATGTACCCAGGATGGGACAATGGAGAGATGAACCCATGCTGAGACAACGGAGACATGAACCACGCTGGGACAATGGAGAGATGAACCCAGGCTGGGACAATGGAGAGTTGAACCAGGCTGGGACAATGGAGATATGAACCATGCGGGGACATTGAAGAAATGAACCCAGGCAGGGACAATGGATAGATGAATTCATGCTTGAACAATTGAGAGATGAACCCATGCTGAAACAATGGAGACAGGATCCAGGTTGGGACAATGAATAGAAGAATCCAGGTTGGGACAATGGAGAGATGAACTCTTGCTTCGACAATGGAGAGATGAACTGAAGCTGGGACAATGGTGAGATGACCCGATGCTGAGACATTGGAGAGATGAACCCAGACTCAGACAATGAAGACATTAACCCAGGTTGGGACAATGGAGAGATGAACCCAGGCTCGGACAATGGAGAGATGAACCCAGGCTTGGACAATGGAGAGATGAACCCATGCTGAGACATGGAGAGATGACCCAGGCTTGGACAATGGAGAGATGAACCTTGCTGGGACTTTGGAGAGATGAACCATGCTGGCACAATGGAGAGATAAACCCAGGCTCTGACAATGGAGAGATAAAACATGCTGTGACAATGGAGAGATGAACGCATGCTGAGACAATGGAGAGTGGAACCCAGGCTGGGACAATGGAGAGATGAAATCATGCTGGGACAATGGATAGATGAACCAGCCTGGGACAATGGAGAGATGAACCATGCTGACACAATGGAGAGATGAATCAGGCTGAGACAACGGAGAGTTGAACCCAGGCAGGTACAATGAAGAGATGTACCCAGGCTGAGACAATGGAGAGATGAACCCAGGCTTGGACAATGGAGAGATGAACCCATGCTGAGACATGGAGAGATGACCCAGGCTTGGACAATGGAGAGATGAACCTTGCTGGGACTTTGGAGAGATGAACCATGCTGGCACAATGGAGAGATAAACCCAGGCTCTGACAATGGAGAGATAAAACATGCTGTGACAATGGAGAGATGAACGCATGTTGAGACAATGGAGAGTGGAATCCAGGCTGGGACAATGGAGAGATGAAATCATGCTGGGACAATGGAGAGATGAACCAGCCTGGGAAAATGGAGAGATGAACCATGTTTGGACAATGGAGAGATGAACCATGCTGACCCAATGGATAGATGAATCAGGCTGAGAAAATGGAGAGTTGAACCCAGGCTGGTACAATGAAGAGATGTACCCAGGCTGGGACAATTGGGAGAGGACCATGCTGGGACAATGGAGAGATGAACCCAGGAGGGGACAATGGAGAGATGAACCCAGCCTTGGACCATGGAGAGATGAACCCATGCTGAGACATGTAGAGATGATCCAGGCTGGGACAATGGAGAGATGAACATTGCTGCGACGATGAAGAGATGAACCATGCTGACACAATGGAGAGATGAATCAGGCTTAGACAATGGAGATTTGAACCCAGGCTGGTAGAATGAACAGATGTACCCAGGCTGGGACAATGGAGAGAGGATCCATGCTGGGACAATGGAGAGATGAACTCATTCTGGGACAATGGATAGATGAAGCCAGGCAGAGACAATGAAGACATGAAGCCATGCTGGGACAATGGAGAGATGAACCCAGGCTGGGAAAATGGAGAGATGATCCCAGGATGGGACAATGGAGAGATGAACGCAGGCTTGGACAATGGAGAGATGAACCCATGCTGAGACATGGAGAGATGAACCAGGCTGGGACAATGGAGAGATGAAACATGCTGTGACAATGGAGAGATGAACCCATGCTGAGATATGGAGAGATTACTAAGGCTTGGACAAAAGAGATGAACCTTGGGGTGACATTGGAGAGATGAACCATGCTGGCAAATTGGAGAGATGAACCCAGGCTCTGACAATGGAGAGATGAACCATGCTGTGACAATGGAAAGATGAACCCATGCTGAGACAATGGACAGTGGAAACCAAGCTGGGACAATGGAGAGATGAACTCATGCTGGGACAATGGAGAGATGAACCAGACTGGGAAAATGGAGAGATGAACCATGTTTGGACAATGGAGAGATGAACCATGCTGACCCAATGGAGAGATGAGTCAGGCTGAGACAATGGAGAGTTGAACCCAGGCTGGTACAATGAAGAGATGTACGCAGGCTGGGACAATTGGGAGAGGACCATGCTGGGACAATGGAGAGATGAACCCGGGCTGGGACAATGGAGAGATGAACCCAGGTGGGGTCAATGGAGAGATGAACCCAGCCTTGGAACATGGAGAGATGAACCCATGCTGAGACATGCAGAGATGATCCAGGCTGGGACAATGGAGAGATGAACCTTGCTGGGACAATGGAGAGATGAACCATGCTGACACAATGGAGAGATGAATCAGGCTGAGACAATGTAGATTTGAACCCAGGCTGGTACAATGAAGAGATGTACCCAGGCTAGGACAATGGAGAGATGAACCCAGGCTGTGAAATTGGAGAGATGAACCATGCTGGGACAATGGAGAGATATATTCATGCTTGGACAATGGAGAGATGAACCAGGTAGGACAATGGAGAGATTAACCTATGCTGGGACAATGAAGAGATGAACATAGGCTGGGACAATGGAGAGATGAATCATGCTGAGACAATGGAGAGATGGACCCATGGTTGGACAATGGAGGGATGAACCCATGCTGAGACAATGAGGAAATGAACCTAGGCGTTGACAATGGACAGATGAACCATGCTGGGACAATAGAGAGATGAACCACGCTGGGACAATGGAGATATGAATCATGCTGGGACAATGGCGAGATGAACCCATGCTGGGACAATGGCGAGATGAACCCATGCTGAGACAATGGAGAGATGCACCCAGTCTGGGACAATGGAGAGATGCACCCAGTCTGGGAAAATGGAGAGATGAACTCATGTTTGATCAATGGAGAGATGAACTTTTGCTGAGACAATGGAGAGATGAACCCATGGTTGGACAATGGAGAGATGAACCCAAGCTGAGACAATGAGGAAATGAACCCAGGCTGGGACAATGTAGGATGAACCATGCTGGGGCAATGGAGAGATGAACCGGGCTGGAACAATGCAGAGATGAACCGAAGCTGGGACAATGGAGAGATGAACCGAAACTTGGACAATGGAGAGATGAACCAAGGCTGGGACAATGGAGAGATGAACCGAAACTGGGACATTGGAGAGATGAACTAATGCTGCGAAAATGGATAGATGAACCAAGGCTGGGACAATGGAGAGGTGAACAAAGGCTTGAACTTGGAGAGATGAACCGAACCTGGAATAATGTAGAGATGAACCAATGCTGAGACAATGGAGAGATGAACCTAAGCTGGGACAATGGAGAGATGAACCCAGACTGGGAAAATAGAGAGAGGAACCATGCTGGGACAATGGAGAGATGAACTCATGCTGGGACAATTGATAGATGAACCAAGGCTGGGACAATGGAGAGATGAACCCAGGCTGATACAATGGAGTGGTGAACACAGGTTTGGACAAGTGAGAGATGAACCTATGCTGAGACATGGAGAGATAAACCTTGCTGGGACAATGGATAGATGAACCAGGCTGGAACACTGGGGTGATGAACCCAGGATGGGACAATGTTGAGATGAACCAGGCTGGGATAATGGAGATATCAACCATGCGGGGACAATGGATTATGAACCAAGGTGGGACAATGAAGAGAAGAATCCAGGTTGGGACAATGGAGAGATGAACTCTTGCTTGGACAATGGAGAGATGAACCGAAGCTAGGACAATATAGAAGTAACAATGCTGGGACAATGGAGAGTTGAACCATGCTGTGATAACGTACTGATGAAGCCATGCTGAGACAATGGAGAGATGAACCCAGGCTGGGAAAATGGAGAGATGAACCATGCTGGGACAATGGAGAGATATATTCATGCTTGGAAAATGGAGTGATGAACCAGGTAGGACAATGGAGAGATGAACCTATGCTGGGACAATGAAGAGATGAACTCAGGCTGGGACAAATGAGAGATGAAACATGCTGAGACAATTGAGAGATGAACCCATGGTTGGAAAATGGAGATATGAACCCATGCTGACACAATGAGGAAATGAACCCATACTGGGAAAATGAAGCATGAACCATGCTGGGACAATGGAGAGATGAACCCAGGCTGGGACAATGGAGAGAGGAACCATGCGGGGACAATGGATAGATGAACCAAGGCTTGGACAATGGAGAGGTGAACACAGGCTTGGACAATGGACAGATGAACCGAACCTGGGATAATGTAGATATGAACCAATGCTGAGACAATGGAGAGATGAACCCAGGCTGAGACAATGGAGTGGTGAACACAGGCTTGGACAATTGAGAGATGAACCCATGCTGAGACATGGAGAGATGAACCAGGCTGGGACAATGTAGAGATGAACCTTGCTGGGACAATGGAGAGATGAACCAGGCTGGAACAATGGAGAGATGAACCCAGGATAGGACAATGGAGAGATGAACACATGCTTAGACAATGGAGAGATGAACCCAGGCTGGGACGATAGAGAGATGAACTCATGCAAGGACAATGGAGAGATGTACCATGCTGACATAATGGCGAGATGAACCATGCTGAGAAAATGGACAGTTGAACCCTGTCTGGTACAATGAAGAGATGTACCCAGGATGGGACAATGGAGAGATGAACCCATGCTGAAACAATGGAGATAGGATCCAGGTAGGGACAATGAATAGAAAAATCCAGGTTGTGACAATGGAGAGATGAACTCTTGCTTCGACAATGGAGAGATGAACTGAAGCTGGGACAATGGTGAGATGACCCGATGCTGAGACATTGGAGAGATGAACCCAGACTCAGACAATGAAGACATTAACCCAGGTTGGGACAATGGAGAGATGAACCCAGGCTCGGACAATGGAGAGATGAACCCAGGCTTGGACAATGGAGAGATGAACCCATGCTGAGACATGGAGAGATGACCCAGGCTTGGACAATGGAGAGATGAACCTTGCTGGGACTTTGGAGAGATGAACCATGCTGGCACAATGGAGAGATAAACCCAGGCTCTGACAATGGAGAGATAAAACATGCTGTGACAATGGAGAGATGAACGCATGCTGAGACAATGGATAGATGAACCAGCCTGGGACAATGGAGAGATGAACCATGCTGACACAATGGAGAGATGAATCAGGCTGAGACAACGGAGAGTTGAACCCAGGCAGGTACAATGAAGAGATGTACCCAGGCTGAGACAATGGAGAGAGGAACCATGCTGGGACAATGGAGAGATGAACTCATGCTGGGACAATGGATAGATGAACCCAAGCTTGGACAATGAAGACATGAAACCAGGCTGGGAAAATGGAGATATGAACCCAGAATGAGACAATGGAGATATGAACCCAGGCTTGGAAAATGGAGAGATGAACCCACACTGAGACATGGAGAGATGACCCTGGCTTGGACAATGGAGAGATGAACCTTGCTGGGACATTGGAGAGATGAACCATGCTGGCATAATGGAGAGATGAACCCAGGCTCTGACCATGGAGAGATGAACCCTGCTGAGCCAATGCAGAGATGAACCCATGCTGAGACAATGGAGAAATGAACACAGGCTGGGACAATGGAGAGATGAACTCATCCTTGGACAATGGCGAGAAAAACCAGGCTGGGAAAATGGAGAGACGAACCAGGTGGGACAGTGGATAGATGAACCATGCTGGGACAATGGAGAGATGATCTCATGCTTCGACAATGGAGAGACGTACCAGGCTGGGACAATGGAGAGATGAACCAAGCTGGGACAATTGAGAGATCAACCATGCTGACACAATGGCAAGATGAACCATGCTGAGACAATGGAGAGTTGAACCCAGGCTGGTACAATGAAGAGATGTACCCAGGCTGGGACAATGGAGAGATGAACTCATGTTTGGACAATGGAGAGATGAACCCATGCTGATACAGTGGAGAGATGAACCATGCTGGGACAATGGAGCAATGAACCATGCTGGGAAAATGTCGAGATGAACACATATTGGGAAAATGGAGTGATGAACTCATGCTTGGACAATGGAGACATGAACCGAAGCTGGGACAGAGGAGAGATGAACCAGGCTGGGACTATGGAGAGATGAACCATGCTGGGACAATGGAGAGATGAACCATGTTGGGACTATGGAGAGATGAACCAGGCATGGACAATGGAGATATCAACCAGGCTGGGACAATGGAGAGATGAACCAGTTTGGGACAATGGAGAGATGAACCCAGGCTGGGACATGGAGAGATGAACCATGCTGACACAATGGCGATATGAACCATGCTGACACAATGGAGAGTTGAACCCAGGCTTGTACAATGCAGGTATGTACCCAGGCTGGCACTATGGAGAGATGGACTCATGTTTTGACAATGGAGAGATGAACCCATGCTGAGAAAATGGAGAGATGAACCATGCTGGGACAATGGAGAGATGAACCAATTGGGAAAATGTCAAGATGAACTCATGCTGGGAAAAAGAGAAATGAACTCACGCTTGGACAATGGAGAGATGAACCGAAGCTGGGACAATGGAGAGATGAACCAGGCTGTGACAAGGGAGAGATGAACCATGCTTGAACAATGGAGAGAAGAACCCAGGCTGGGACAATGGAGAGATGAACCAGGCTTGGATTATGGAGAGATGAACCGAAGCTGGGACAATGGAGAGATGAACCATGCTTGGACAATGGAGAGATGAACCGAAGCTGGGACAATGGAGAGATGAACCAGGCTTGGACTATGGAGAGAAGAACGATGCTGGGACAATGGAGAGAAGAACCCAGGCTGGGACAATGGAGAGATGAACCTTGCTGGGACAATGGAGAGATGAACCATGCTGACCCAATGGAGAGATGAATCAGGCTGAGACAATGGAGATTTGAACCCAGGCTGGTACAATGAAGACATGAACCCATGCTGGGACAATGGAGAGATGAACCCATGCTGGGACAATGGAGAGATGAACCAGGCTTGGACTATGGAGAGAAGAACGATGCTGTGACAATGGATAGATGAACCCATGCTGAGACAATGGACAGTGGAAACCAGGCTGGGACAATGGAGAGATGAACAAGCCTGGGAAAATGGATAGATGAACCAGGTTTGGACAATGGAGAGATGAACCATGCTGACCCAATGGAGTGATAAATCAGGCTGAGACAATGGAGAGTTGAACCCAGGCTTGTACAATGAAGAGATGTATCCAGGCTGGGACAATTGGGAGAGGACCATGCTGTGACATTGGAGAGATGAACTCATGCTGGGACAATGGATAGATGAACCCCGGCTGGGACACTGAAGACATGAACCCATGCTGGGCCAATGGAGAGATGAACCCGGGCTGGCACATTGGAGAGATGAACCCAGGAGGGGACAATGGAGAGATGAACCCAGCCTTGGACCATGGAGAGATGAACCCATGCTGAGACATGCAGAGATGATCCAGGCTGGGACAATGGAAAGATGAACCTTGCTGGGACAATGGAGAGATGAACCATGCTGACCCAATGGAGAGATGAATCAGGCTGAGACAATGGAGATTTGAAACCAGGCTGGTACAATGAAGACATGAACCCATGCTGGGACAATGGAGAGATGAACCCATGCTGGGACAATGGACAGATGAACCCAGGAGGGGACAATGGAGAGATGAACCCAGCCTGGGACCATGGAGAGATGAACCCATGCTGAGACATGCAGAGATGATCCAGGCTGGGACAATGGACAGATGAACCTTGCTGGGACAATGGAGATATGAACCATGCTGACACAATGGAGAGATGAAACCAGGCTTGGACAATGGAGAGATGAACCCATGCTGAGATATGGATAGATTACTCAGGCTTGGACAAAGGAGAGATGAACCTTCCAGGGACATTGGAGAGATGAACCATGCTGGCACAATGGAGAGATGAACCCAGGCTCTGACAATGGAGAGATGAACCATGCTGTGACAATGGAGAGATGAACCCATGCTGAGACAATGGACAGTGAAAACCAGGCTGGGACAATGGAGAGATGAAATCATGCTGGGACAATGGAGAGAAAAACCAGCCTGGAGAAATGGAGAGATGAACCATGTTTGGACAATGGAGAGATGAACCATGCTGACCCAATGGATAGATGAATCAGGCTGAGACAATGGAGAGTTGATCCCAGGCTGGTACAATGAAGAGATGTACCCAGGCTGGGACAATTGGGAGAGGACCATGCTGGGACAATGGAGAGATGAACCCAGGAGGGGACAATGGAGAGATGAACCCAGCCTTGGACCATGGAGAGATGAACCCATGCTGAGACATGTAGAGATGATCCAGGCTGGGACAATGGAGAGATGAACCTTGCTGGGACGATGAAGAGATGAACCATGCTGACACAATGGAGAGATGAATCAGGCTTAGACAATGGAGATTTGAACCCAGGCTGGTACAATGAACAGATGTACCCAGGCTGGGACAATAGAGAGAGGAACCATGCTGGGACAATGGAGAGATGAACTCATTCTGGGACAATGGATAGATGAAGCCAGGCAGGGACAATGAAGACATGAAGCCATACTGGGACAATGGAAAGATGAACCCAGGCTGGGAAAATGGAGAGATGAACCCAGGCTTGGACAATTGAGAGATGAACCCTTGCTGAGACATGGAGAGATGAACCAGGCTGGGACAATGGAGATATGAACCTTGCTGGGACAATGGAGAGATGAACCAGGCTGGAACAATGGAGAGATGAACCCAGGATAGGAAAATGGAGAGATGAACACATGCTTAGACAATGGAGAGATGAACCCAGGCTGGGACCATAGAGAGATGAACTCATGTAAGGACAATGGGGAGATGTACCATGCTGACATTATGGGGAGATGAACCATGCTGAGAAAATGGACAGTTGAACCCTGTCTGGTACAATGAAGAGATGTACCCAGGATGGGACAATGGAGAGATGAACCCATGCTGAGACAACGGAGACATGAACCACGCTGGGACAATGGAGAGATGAACCCAGGCCGGGACAATGGAGAGTTGAACCAGGCTGGGACAATGGAGATATGAACCATGCTGGGACAATGGAGAGATGAACCAGGCTGGGACAATCAAGAGATGAACCATGCTGGGACAATTGACAGATGAACCATGCTGGGACATTGAAGAAATGAACCCAGGCAGGGACAATGGATAGATGAATTCATGCTTGAACAATTGAGAGATGAACCCATGCTGAAACAATGGAGACAGGATCCAGGTTGGGACAATGAATAGAAGAATCCAGGTTGGGACAATGGAGAGATGAACTCTTGCTTCGACAATGGAGAGATGAACTGAAGCTGGGACAATGGTGAGATGACCCGATGCTGAGACATTGGAGAGATGAACCCAGACTCAGACAATGAAGACATTAACCCAGGTTGGGACAATGTAGAGATGAACCCAGGCTCGGACAATGGAGAGATGAACCCAGGCTCGGACAATGGAGAGATGAACCCAGGCTTGGACAATGGAGAGATGAACCCATGCTGAGACATGGAGAGATGACCCAGGCTTGGACAATGGAGAGATGAACCTTGCTGGGACTTTGGAGAGATGAACCAAGCTGGCACAATGGAGAGATAAACCCAGGCTCTGACAATGGAGAGATAAAACATGCTGTGACAATGGCGAGATGAATGCATGCTGAGACAATGGAGAGATGAAATCATGCTGGGACAATGGATAGATGAACCAGCCTGGGACAATGGAGAGATGAACCATGCTGACACAATGGAGAGATGAATCAGGCTGAGACAACGGAGAGTTGAACCCAGGCAGGTACAATGAAGAGATGTACCCAGGCTGAGACAATGGAGAGAGGAACCATGCTGGGACAATGGAGAGAGAACTCATGCTGGGACAATGGATAGATGAACCCAAGCTTGGACAATGAAGACATGAACCCAGGCTGGGACAATGGAGATATGAACCCAGAAGAGATAATGGAGATATGAACCCAGGCTTGGAAAATGGAGAGATGAACCCACACTGAGACATGGAGAGATGACCCTGGCTTGGACAATGGAGAGATGAACCTTGCTGGGACATTGGAGAGATGAACCATGCTGGCATAATGGAGAGATGAACCCAGGCTCTGACCATGGAGAGATGAACCATGCTGTGACAATGGAGAGATGAACCATGCTTGGACACTGAAGAAATGAACCCAGGCGGGGACAATGGAGAGATGAACTGATGCTTGAACAATGGAGAGATGAACCATGCTGAGACAATGCAGAGATGAACCAGGTTGGGACAATGAAGGGAAAAATCCAGGTTGGGACAATGGAGAGATGAACACTTGCTTGGACAATGGAGAGATGAACGGAAGCTCGGACAATGGAGACATTAACCAATGCTGAGTCAATGGAGAGATGAACCCACGCTGGGACAATGAAGACATTAACCCAGGTTGGGACAATGGAAAGATGAACACAGGCTGACACAATGGAGAGATGACCCCAGGCTGGACAATGGAGAGATGAACCCAGGCTTGGAAAATGGAGAGATGAACCCATGCTGAGACTTGGAGAGATGAACCAGGCAGGGACAATGGAGAGATGACCCTTGCTGGGACAATGGAGAGATGAACCATGCTGGCACAATGGAGAGATGAACCCAGGCTCTGATAATGGAGTGGTGAACACAGGCTTGGACAATTGAGAGATGAACCCATGCTGAGACATGGAGAGATGAACCAGGCTGGGACAATGGAGAGATGAACCTTGCTGGGACAATGGAGAGATGAACCAGGCTGGAACAATGGAGAGATGTACCCAGGATAGGACAATGGAGAGATGAACACATGCTTAGACAATGGAGAGATGAACCCAGGCTGGGACGATAGAGAGATGAACTCATACAAGGACAATGGAGAGATGTACCATGCTGACATTATGGCGAGATGAACCATGCTGAGAAAATGGACAGTTGAACCCTCTCTGGTACAATGAAGAGATGTACCCAGGATGGGACAATGGAGAGATGAACCCATGCTGAGACAACGGAGACATGAACCACGCTGGGACAATGGAGAGATGAACCCAGGCTGGGACAATGGAGAGTTGAACCAGGCTGGGACAATGGAGATATGAACCATGCTGGGACAATGGAGAGATGAACCAGGCTGGGACAATCAAGAGATGAACCATGCTGGGACAATTGACAGATGAACCATGCTGGGACATTGAAGAAATGAACCCAGGCAGGGACAATGGATAGATGAATTCATGCTTGAACAATTGAGAGATGAATCCATGCTGAAACAATGGAGACAGGATCCAGGTTGGGACAATGAATAGAAGAATCCAGGTTGGTACAATGGAGAGATGAACTCTTGCTTCGACAATGGAGAGATGAACTGAAGCTGGGACAATAGTGAGATGACCCGATGCTGAGACATTGGAGAGATGAACCCAGACTCAGACAATGAAGACATTAACCCAGTTTGGGACAATGGAGAGATGAACCCAGGCTCGGACAATGGAGAGATGAACCCAGGCTTGGACAATGGAGAGATGAACCCATGCTGAGACATGGAGAGATGACCCAGGCTTGGACAATGGAGAGATGAACCTTGCTGGGACTTTGGAGAGATGAACCATCATGGCACAATGGAGAGATGAACCCAGGCTCTCACAATGGAGAGATAAAACATGCTGTGACAATGGAGAGATGAACGCATGCTGAGACAATGGAGAGTGGAACCCAGGCTGGGACAATGGAGAGATGAAATCATGCTGGGACAATGGATAGATGAACCAGCCTGGGACAATGGAGAGATGAACCATGCTGACACAATGGAGAGATGAATCAGGCTGAGACAACGGAGAGTTGAACCCAGGCAGGTACAATGAAGAGATGTACCCAGGCTGAGACAATGGAGAGAGGAACCATGCTGGGACAATGGAGAGAGAACTCATGCTGGGACAATGGATAGATGAACCCAAGCTTGGACAATGAAGACATGAACCCAGGCTGGGACAATGGAGATATGAACCCAGAATGAGACAATGGAGATAGGAACCCAGGCTTGGAAAATGGAGAGATGAACCCACACTGAGACATGGAGAGATGACCCTGGATTGGACAATGGAGAGATGAACCTTGCTGGGACATTGGAGAGATGAACCATGCTGGCATAATGGAGAGATGAACCCAGGCTCTGACCATGGAGAGATGAACCATGCTGTGACAATGGAGAGATGAACCATGCTTGGACACTGAAGAAATGAACCCAGGCGGGGACAATGGAGAGATGAACTGATGCTTGAACAATGGAGAGATGAACCATGCTGAGACAATGCAGAGATGAACCAGGTTGGGACAATGAAGGGAAAAATCCAGGTTGGGACAATGGAGAGATGAACACTTGCTTGGACAATGGAGAGATGAACGGAAGCTCGGACAATGGAGACATTAACCAATGCTGAGTCAATGGAGAGATGAACCCACGCTGGGACAATGAAGACATTAACCCAGGTTGGGACAATGGAAAGATGAACACAGGCTGACACAATGGAGAGATGACCCCAGGCTGGACAATGGAGAGATGAACCCAGGCTTGGAAAATGGAGAGATGAACCCATGCTGAGACTTGGAGAGATGAACCAGGCAGGGACAATGGAGAGATGACCCTTGCTGGGACAATGGAGAGATGAACCATGCTGGCACAATGGAGAGATGAACCCAGGCTCTGACAATGGAGAGATGAACCCTGCTGAGCCAATGCAGAGATGAACACATGCTGAGACAATCGAGAGATGAACCCAGGCTGGGACAATGGAGAGATGAACTCATCCTTGGACAATGGCGAGAAAAACCAGGCTGGGAAAATGGAGAGACGGACCAGGTGGGACAGTGGATAGATGAACCATTCTGGGACAATGGAGAGATGATCTCATGCTTGGACAATGGAGAGACGTACCAGGCTGGGACAATGGAGAGATGAACCAAGCTGGGACAATTGAGAGATGAACCATGCTGGGACAATGGAGAGATGAACCAGGTTGGGACAATGAAGAAAAGAATCCAGGTTGGGACAATTTAGAGATGAACTCTTGGTTTTTAAATGGAGGGATGAACCGAGGCTGGGACAATAGCGACATGAATCAGGCTTGGACAATGGAGAGATGAACCCATGCTGAGACATGGAGAGATGAACCAGGCTTGGACAATGGAGAGATGAACCTTGCTGGGACAATGGAGAGATGAACTATGCTGGCATAATGGAGAGATTAACCCAGGCTCTGACAATGGAGATATGATCCATGCTGGGACAATGGAGAGATGACCAGGTTGGGAAAATGAAATAAAGAATCCAGGTTGGGACAATGGAGAGATGAACTGTTGCTTGGACAATGGAGAGATGAACTAAAGCTGGGACAATGGAGAGATGAACCAGGCTGGGACAATGGAGAGATAAACCCATTCTGAGAAAATGGAGAGATGAACCTGGTTGGGACAATGAAGATATGAACCATGCTGAGACAATGAAGAGAAGAACCCAGCTTGGACAATGAAGAGATGGACCCAGGATGGGACAATGGAGAGATGTACCCAGGCAGGGACAATGGAGAGTAACCATGCTGGGACAATGCAGAGATGAACTCATGCTGCAACAATGGATAGATGAACCAAGGCTGGGACAAAGGAGAGGTGACCAAAGGCTTGGACAATGGAGAGATGAACCGAACCTGGGACAATGTAGAGATGAACCAATGCTGAGACAATGGCGACATGAACCATGCTGAGACAATGGAGAGTTGAACCCAGGATGATACAATGAAAGATGTACCCAGGCTGGGACAATGGAGAGATGAACTCATGTTTGGACAATGGAGAGATGTACCCATGCTGAGACAATGAGGAAATGAACCCAGGTTGGGACAATGGAGCGATGAACCATGCTGGGAAAATGTCGAGATGAACTCATACTGGGAAAATGGAGAGATGAACTCATGCTTGGACAATGGACACATGAACCGAAGCTGGGACAAAGGAGAGATGAACCAGGCTGGGACAATGGAGATATGAACCATGCTGGGACAATGGCGAGATGAACCCATGCTGAAACAATGGAGAGATGAACCCAGGCTGGTACAATGGAGAGATGGACCATGCTGAGACAATGGAGAGATGCACCCAGTCTGGGACAATGGAGAGATGAACCATTCTGAGACAAGGGAGAGTGGAACCCAGGGTGAGACAATGGAGAGATGTACCCATGCTTGGACAATGGAGAGATGAACTCATGTTTGATCCATGGAGAGATGAACCTTTGCTGAGACAATGGAGATATGTACCTAGGCTGGGACAATGGAGCGATGAACCAGGCGGGACAATGGAGAGATGAACTTATGTTTGGACAATGGAGAGATGAACCCATGCTGAGAAAATGGAGAGATGAACCATGCTGGCACAATGGAGAGATGAAGCATGCTGGGACAATGGAGAGATGAATCATGCTGTAAAAATGGAGAGATGAACCATGCTAGGACAATGGAGAGATGAACCCATGCTGAGACAATGGAGAATGAACCCAGTCTGGGAAATTAAAGAGATGAACCATGGTTGGACAATGGAAAGATGAACCAGGCTGGGACAATGGAGATATGACCCATGCTGGGACAATGGAGTCATGAACCCATGCTGAGACAATGTAGAAATGAAACCATGCTGAGACAATGGAGAGATGAACCGAAGCTGGGACAATGGAGAGATGAACCTGGCTGGGACAATGGAGATATGAACCATGCTGGGACAATGGAGAGATGAACCCATGTGAGACAATGGAGAGATGAACCTAGGCTGGGACAATGGAGAGATGAACCATGCTGAGACAATGGAGAGATGAACCCAGTCTGGGACAATGGAGTGATGAACCATGCTGAGACAATGGAGAGATGAACCATGCTGGGATAATGGAGATATCAACCATGCTGGGACAATGGAGAGCTGAACTCTTGCTTGGACAATGGAGACATGAACAGAAGCTAGGACAATATAGAGATAACCAAGCTGGGACAATGGAGCGATGAACCCATGCTGAGACATGGAGAGATTACTCAGGCTTGGACAAAGGAGAGATGAACCTTGTGGGGACATTGGAGAGATGAACCATGCTGGCACAATGGAGAGAGGAACCCAGGCTCTGACAATGGAGAGATGAACCATGCTGTGACAATGGAGAGATGAACCCATGCTGAGACAATGGACAGTGGAAACCAGGCTGGGACAATGGAGAGATGAAATCATGCTGGGACAATGGAGAGATGAACCAGCCTGGGAAAATGGAGAGATGAACCATGTTTGGACAATGGAGAGATGAACCATGCTGACCCAATGGAGAGATGACTCACGCTGAGACAATGGAGAGTTGAAGCCAGGCTGGTACAATGAAGAGATGTACCCAGGCTGGGACAATTAGGAGAGGACCATGCTGGTACAATGGAGAGATGAACTCAAGCTGTGACAATGGATAGATGAACCCCGGCTGGGACATTGAAGACATTAACCAATGCTGGGACAATGGAGAGATGAACCCGGGCTGGGACAATGGCGAGATGAACCCAGGAGGGGACAATGGAGAGATGAACCCAGGCTTGGACTATGGAGAGTTGAACCCATGCTGAGACATGCAGAAATGAACCATGATGGGACAATGGAGACATGATCCAGGCTGTGACAATGGAGAGATGAACCAGGCTGGGACAATCGAGAGATGAATCAGGCAGGGACAATCAAGAGATGAACCATGCTGGGACAATGAAAAATGACCCAGGCGCCGACAATGGAGAGATGAACCCATGATGAGACAATGGAGAGATGAACTCTTGCTTGGACAATGGAGAGATGAACCGAAGCTAGACAATGGAGAGATGAACCAATGCTGAGACAATGGAGAGATGAACCCAGGCTAGGACAATGAAAACATTAACCCAGGTTTGGACAATGGAGAGAAGAACCCAGTCATGGACATTGGAGAGATGAAACAATGCTGAGATATGGAGAGATTACTCAGGGTTGGACAAAGGAGAGATGAACCTTGAGGGGACATTGGAGAGATGAACCATGCTGGCACAATGGAGTGATGAACCCAGGCTCTGACAATGGAGAGATGAACCATGCTGTGACAATGGAGAGATGAACCCATGCTGAAACAATGGACAGTGGAAACCAGGCTGGGACAATGGAGAGATGAACCAGCCAGGGCAAATGGAGAGATGAACCAGGTTTGGACAATGGAGAGATGAACCATGCTGACCCAATGGAGAGATGAATCAGGCTGAGACAATGGAGAGTTGAACCCAGGCTGGTACAATGAAGAGATGTACCCAGGCTGGGACAATTGGGAGAGGACCATGCTGGGACAATGGAGAGATGAACTCATGCTGGGATAATGGATAGATGAACTCCGGCTGGGACACTGAAGACATGAACCCATGCTGGGACAATGGAGAGATGAACCCGGGCTGGGACAATGGAGAGAGCAACCAAGGAGGGGACAATGTAGAGATGAACACAGCCTTGGACCATGGAGAGATGAACCCATGCTGAGACATGCAGAGATGATCCAGGCTGGGACAATGGAGAGATAAACCTTGCTTGGAAAATGGAGAGATGAACCATGCTGACACAATGGTGAGATGATATTGGCTGAGACAATGGAGATTTGAACCCAGGCTGGTACAATGAACCGATGTACCCAGGCTGGGACAATGGAGAGAGGAACCATGCTGGGACAATGGAGAGATGAACTCATTCTGGGACAATGGATTGATGAAGCCAGCCAGGGACAATGAAGACATGAAGCCATGCTGGGACAATGGAGAGATGAACCCAGGCTGGGAAAATGGAGAGATGAAACCAGGATGGGACAATGGAGAGATGAACCCAGGATTGGACAATGGAAAGATGAACCCATGCTGAGACATGGAGAGATGAACCAGGCTGGGACAATGGAGAGATGAACCATGCTGTGACAATGGAGAGATGAACCCATGCTGAGATATGGAGAGATTACTCAGGCTTGGACAAAGGAGAGATGAACCTTGCAGTGACATTGGAGAGATGAACCATGGTGGCACAATGGAGAGATGAACCCATGTTCTGACAATGGAGAGATGAACCATGCTGTGACAATGGATAGATGAACCCAAGCTGAGACAATGGACAGAGGAAACCAAGCTGGGACAATGGAGAGATGAACCAGCCTGGGAAAATGGAGAGATGAACCATGTTTGGAAAATGGAGAGATGACCCATGCTGACCCAATGGAGAGATGAATCAGGCTGAGACAATGGAGAGTTGAACCCAGGCTGGTACAATGAAGAGATGTACCCAAGCTGGGACAATTGGGAGAGGACCATGCTGGGACAATGGAGAGATGAACTCATGCTTCATCAATGGAGAGATGAACCAGGCAGGTACTATGGAGAGATTAACCCATGATGAGACAATGGAGATATGAACCATGCTGGGACTATGAAGAGATGAACCCAGGCTGGGACAGTGGAGAGAGGATCTCATGCTTGTACAATGGAGAGATGAACCAGGCTGGGACAATGAAGAGAAGAACCCAGGCTGTGACAATGTAGAGATGAACCATGCTGGAACAATGGAGAGATGAACCAGGTTGGGACAATTGAGATATGAACCATGCTGTGACAATGGAGAGATGAACCCAGTCTGTGACAATGGAGAGATGAATAATGCTGGTATAATGGAGAGATGAACCAGGGTGGGATAATGGAGATATCCACCATGCTGGGACAATGGAGAGATGAACCAGCTTGGGGCTATGAAGAGAAGAACCAGGTTAGGACAATGGAGAGATGAACTCTTGCTTGGACAATGGAGAGATGAACCGAAGCTGGGACAATATAGAGATGAACCATGCTGGGACAATGCAGACATGATCCAGGCTGTGACAATGGAGAGATGAACCAGGCTGGGACAATCGAGAGATGAATCAGGCAGGGACAATCAAGAGATGAACCATGCTGGGACAATGAAAAATGACCCAGGCGCCGACAATGGAGAGATGAACCCATGATGAGACAATGGAGAGATGAACTCTTGCTTGGACAATGGAGAGATGAACCGAAGCTGGGACAATGGAGAGATGAACCAATGCTGAGACAATGGAGAAATGAACCCAGTCTGGGACAATGAAGACATTAACCCAGGTTGGGACAATGTAGAGATGAACCCAGGCTTGGACAATGGAGAGATGAACCCATGCTGAGATATGGAGAGATTACTCAGGCTTGGACAAAGGAGAGATGAACCTTACGGGTACGTTGGAGAGATGAACCATGCTGGCAAAATGGAGAGATGAATCCAGGCTCTGACAATGGAGAGAGGAACCCATGCTGAGACAATGGACTGTGGAAACCAGGCTGGGACAATGGAGAGATGAAATCATGCTGGGACAATGGAGAGATGAACCAGCCTGGAAAAATGGAGAGATGACCCATGTTTGGACAATGCATAGATGAACCATGCTGACCCAATGGAGAGATGAATCAGGCTGAGACAATGTAGAGTTGAATCCAGGCTAGTACAATGAAGAGATGTACCCAGGCTGGGACAATTGGGAGAGGAACCATGCTGGGACAATGGAGAGATGAACTCATTCTGGGACAATGGATAGATGAAGCCAGGCAGGGACAGTGAAGACATGAAGCCATGCTGTGACAATGGAGAGATGAATCCAGGCTGGGAAAATGGAGAGATGAACCCAGGATGGGACAATGGAGATATGAACCCATGCTGAGACAGGGGAGATTAACCAGGCTGGGACAATGGAGAGATGAACCATGCTGTGACAATGGAGAGATGAACCTATGCTGAGATATGGAGAGATTACTCAGGCTTGGACAAAGGAGAGATGAACCTTGCGGTGACATTGGAGAGATGAACCATGCTGGCACAATGGAGAGATGAACCCATGCTCTGACAATGGAGAGATGAACTGTGCTGTGACAATGGAGAGATGAACCCATGCTGAGACAATGGACAGTGGAAACCAGGCTGGGACAATGGAGAGATGAACTCATGCTGGGCCAATGGAGAGATGAACCAGCCTGGGAAAATGGAGAGATGAACCATGTTTGCACAATGGAGAGATGAACCATGCTGACCCAATGGAGTCATGAATCACGCAGAGACAATGGAGAGTTGAACCCAGGCTGGTACAATGAAGAGATGTACCCAGGCTGGGACAATTGCGAGAGGACCATGCTGGGACAATGGAGAGATGAACTCATGCTGAGACAATGGACAGATGAACCCGGCTGGGACACTGAAGACATGAACCCATGCTGGGACAATGGAGAGATGAACCCGGGCTGGGACAATGGAGAGATGAACCCAGGAGGGGACAATGAAGAGATGAACCCAGGCTTGGAAAAAGGAGAGATGAACCCATGCTGAGACATGCAGAGATGAACCATGCTGGGACAATGGAGACATGATCCAGGCTGTGACAATGGAGAGATGAACCAGGCTGGGACAATGGAGAGATGATCAGGCAGGGACAATCAGGAAATGAACCATGCTGGGACAATGAAAAATGACCCAGGTGCCGACAATGGAGAGATGAACCCATGATGAAACAATGGAGAGATGAACTCTTGCTTGGACAATGGAGAGATGAACCGATGCTGGGACAATGGAGAGATGAACCAATGCTGAGACAATGGAGAGATGAACCCAGTCTGGGACAATGAAGACATTAACCCAGGTTGGGACAATGGGGAGAAGAACCCAGGCTTGGACAATGGAGAGATGAACCCATGGTGAGATATGGAGAGATTACTCAGTCTTGGAAAAAAGAGAGATGAACCTTGCGGGGACATTGGAGAGATGAACCATGCTGGCACAATGGAGAGATGAATCCAGGCTCTGACAATGGAGAGATGAACCTTGCTGTGACAATGGGGAGATGAACCCATGCTGAGACAATGGACAGTGGAAACCTGGCTGGGACAATGGAGAGATGAACTCATGCTGGGCCAATGGAAAGATGAACCAGAATGGTAAAATGGAGAGATGAACCAGGTTGGGACAATGGAGATATGAACCATGCTGTGACAATGGAGAGATGAACCCAGTCTGTGACAATGGAGAGATGAATCATGCTGGGATAATTGAGAGATGAACCAGGGTGGGATAATGGAGATATCAACCATGCTGCGACAATGGAGAGATGATCCAGGTTGGGGCTATGAAGAGAAGAATCCAGGTTGGGACAATGGAGAGATGAACTCTTGCTTGGACAATGGAGAGATGAACCGAAGCTGGGACAATATAGAGATGAACCATGCTGGGACAATGGAGACATGATCCAGGCTGTGACAATGGAGAGATGAACCAGGCTGGGACAATCGAGAGATGAATCAGGCAGGGACAATCAAGAGATGAACCATGCTGGGACAATGAAAAATGACCCAGGCGCCGACAATGGAGAGATGAACCCATGATGAGACAATGGAGAGATGAACTCTTGCTTGGACAATGGAGAGATGAACCGAAGCTGGGACAATGGAGAGATGAACCAATGCTGAGACAATGGCGAAATGAACCCAGTCTGGGACAATGAAGACATTAACCCAGGTTGGGACAATGGAGAGATGAACCCAGGCTTGGACAATGGAGAGATGAACCCATGCTGAGATATGGAGAGATTACTCAGGCTTGGACAAATGAGAGATGAACCTTGTGGGGACATTGGAGAGATGAACCATGCTGGCACAATGGAGAGATGAACCCAGGCTCTGACAATGGAGAGATGAACCATGCTGTGACAATGGAGAGATGAACCCATGCTGAGACAATGGACAGTGGAAACCAGGCTGGGACAATGGAGAGATGAAATCATGCTGGGACAATGGAGAGATGAACCAGCCTGGAAAAATGGAGAGATGACCCATGTTTGGACAATGCAGAGATGAACCATGCTGACCCAATGGAGAGATGAATCAGGCTGAGACAATGCAGAGTTGAACCCAGGCTGGTACAATGAAGAGATGTACCCAGGCTGGGACAATTGGGAGAGGAACCATGCTGGGACATTGAAGAGATGAACTCATTCTGGGACAATGGATAGATGAAGCCAGGCAGGGACAGTGAAGACATGAAGCCATGCTGGGACAATGGAGAGATGAACCCAGGCTGGGAAAATGGAGAGATGAGCCCAGGATGGGACAATGGAAAGATGAACCCATGCTGAGACATGGAGAGATGAACCAGGCTGGGACAATGGAGAGATGAACCATGCTGTGACAATGGAGAGATGAACCTATGCTGAGATATGGAGAGATTAATCAGGCTTGGACAAAGGAGAGATGAACCTTGCGGTGACATTGGAGAGATGAACCATGCTGGCACTATGGAGAGATGAACCCATGCTCTGACAATGGAGAGATATACCATGCTGTGACAATGGAGAGATGAACCCATGCTGAGACAATGGACAGTGGAAACCAGGCTGGGACAATGGAGAGATGAACTCATGCTGGGCCAATGGAGAGATAAACCAGCCTGGGAAAATGGAGAGATGAACCATGTTTGGACAATGGAGAGATGAACCATGCTGATCCAATGGAGAGATGTATCAGGCTGAGACAATGGAGAGTTGAACCCAGGCTGGTACAATGAAGAGATGTACCCAGGCTGGGACAATTGCGAGAGGACCATGCTGGGACAATGGAGAGATGAACTCATGCTGAGACAATGGATAGATGAACCCGGCTGGGACACTGAAGACATGAAGCCATGCTGGGACAATGGAGAGATGAACCCGGGCTGGGACAATGGAGAGATGAACCCAGGAGGGGACAATGAAGAGATGAACCCAGGCTTGGAAAAAGGAGAGATGAACCCATGCTGAGACATGCAGAGATGAACCATGCTGGGACAATGGAGACATGATCCAGGCTGTGACAATGGAGAGATGAACCAGGCTGGGACAATGGAGAGATGATCAGGCAGGGACAATCAGGAAATGAACCATGCTGGGACAATGAAAAATGACCCAGGCGCCGACAATGGAGAGATGAACCCATGATGAGACAATGGAGAGATGAACTCTTGCTTGGACAATGGAGAGATGAACCGAAGCTGGGACAATGGAGAGATGAACCAATGCTGAGACAATGGAGAGATGAACCCAGTCGGGGACAATGAAGACATTAACCCAGGTTGGGACAATGGAGAGAAGAACCCAGGCTTGGACAATGGAGAGATGAACCCATGCTGAGATATGGAGAGATTACTCAGTCTTGGACAAAAGAGAGATGAACCTTGCGGGGACATTGGAGAGATGAAGCATGCTGGCACAATGGAGAGATGAACCCAGGCTCTGACAATGGAGAGATGAACCATGCTGTGACAATGGGGAGATGAACCCATGCTGAGACAAAAGACAGTGGAAACCAGGCTGGGACAATGGAGAGATGAACTCATGCTGGGCCAATGGAAAGATGAACCAGAATGGTAAAATGGAGAGATGAACCAGGTTTGGACAATGGAGATATGAACCATGCTGTGACAATGGAGAGATAAACCCAGTCTGTGACAATGGAGAGATGAATCATGGTGGGATAATGGAGAGATGAACCAAGGTGGGATAATGGAGATATCAACCATGTTGGGACAATGGAGAGATGAACCAGGTTGGGGCTATGAAGAGAAGAATCCAGGTTGGGACAATGGAGAGATGAACTCTTGCTTGGACAATGGAGAGATGAACCGAAGCTGGGACAATATAGAGATGAACCATGCTGGGACAATGGAGACATGATCCAGGCTGTGACAATGGAGAGATGAACCAGGCTGGGACAATCGAGAGATGAATCAGGCAGGGACAATCAAGAGATGAACCATGCTGGGACAATGAAAAATGACCCAGGCGACGACAATGGAGAGATGAACCCATGATGAGACAATGGAGAGATGAACTCTTGCTTGGACAATGGAGAGATGAACCGAAGCTGGGACAATGGAGAGATGAACCAATGCTGAGACAATGGAGAAATGAACCCAGTCTGGGACAATGAAGACATTAACCCAGGTTGGGACAATGGAGAAATGAACCCAGGCTTGGACAATGGAGAGATGAACCCATGCTGAGATATGGAGAGATTACTCAGGCTTGGACAAAGGAGAGATGACCCTTGCAGGGACATTGGAGAGATGAACCATGCTGGCACAATGGAGAGATGAACCCAGGTTCTGACAATGGAGAGATGAACTGTGCTGTGACAATGGAGAGATGAACCCATGCTGAGACAATGGACAGTGGAAACCAGGCTGGGACAATGGAGAGATGAACTCATGCTGGGCCAATGGAGAGATGAACCAGCCTGGGAAAATGGAGAGATGAACCATGTTTGCACAATGGAGAGATGAACCATGCTGACCCAATGGAGTCATGAATCACGCAGAGACAATGGAGAGTTGAACCCAGGCTGGTACAATGAAGAGATGTACCCAGGCTGGGACAATTGCGAGAGGACCATGCTGGGACAATGGAGAGATGAACTCATGCTGAGACAATGGACAGATGAACCCGGCTGGGACACTGAAGACATGAACCCATGCTGGGACAATGGAGAGATGAACCCGGGCTGGGACAATGGAGAGATGAACCCAGGAGGGGACAATGAAGAGATGAACCCAGGCTTGGAAAAAGGAGAGATGAACCCATGCTGAGACATGCAGAGATGAACCATGCTGGGACAATGGAGACATGATCCAGGCTGTGACAATGGAGAGATGAACCAGGCTGGGACAATGGAGAGATGATCAGGCAGGGACAATCAGGAAATGAACCATGCTGGGACAATGAAAAATGACCCAGGCGCCGACAATGGAGAGATGAACCCATGATGAGACAATGGAGAGATGAACTCTTGCTTGGACAATGGAGAGATGAACCGAAGCTGGGACAATGGAGAGATGAACCAATGCTGAGACAATGGAGAGATGAACCCAGTCGGGGACAATGAAGACATTAACCCAGGTTGGGACAATGGAGAGAAGAACCCAGGCTTGGACAATGGAGAGATGAACCCATGCTGAGATATGGAGAGATTACTCAGTCTTGGACAAAAGAGAGATGAACCTTGCGGGGACATTGGTGAGATGAAGCATGCTGGCACAATGGAGAGATGAACCCAGGCTCTGACAATGGAGAGATGAACCATGCTGTGACAATGGGGAGATGAACCCATGCTGAGACAAAAGACAGTGGAAACCAGGCTGGGACAATGGAGAGATGAACTCATGCTGGGCCAATGGAAAGATGAACCAGAATGGTAAAATGGAGAGATGAACCAGGTTGGGACAATGGAGATATGAACCATGCTGTGACAATGGAGAGATGAACCCAGTCTGTGACAATGGAGAGATGAATCATGGTGGGATAATGGAGAGATGAACCAAGGTGGGATAATGGAGATATCAACCATGCTGGGACAATGGAGAGATGAACCAGGTTGGGGCTATGAAGAGAAGAATCCAGGTTGGGACAATGGAGAGATGAACTCTTGCTTGGACAATGGAGAGATGAACCGAAGCTGGGACAATATAGAGATGAACCATGCTGGGACAATGGAGACATGATCCAGGCTGTGACAATGGAGAGATGAACCAGGCTGGGACAATCGAGAGATGAATCAGGCAGGGACAGTCAAGAGATGAACCATGCTGGGACAATGAAAAATGACCCAGGCGACGACAATGGAGAGATGAACCCATGATGAGACAATGGAGAGATGAACTCTTGCTTGGACAATGGAGAGATGAACCGAAGCTGGGACAATGGAGAGATGAACCAATGCTGAGACAATGGAGAAATGAACCCAGTATGGGACAATGAAGACATTAACCCAGGTTGGGACAATGGAGAAATGAACCCAGGCTTGGACAATGGAGAGATGAACCCATGCTGAGATATGGAGAGATTACTCAGGCTTGGACAAAGGAGAGATGAACCTTGCAGGGACATTGGAGAGATGAACCATGCTGGCACAGTGGAGAGATGAACCCAGGTTCTGACAATGGAGAGATGAACCATGCTGTGACAATGGAGAGATGAACCCATGTTGAGACAATGGACAGTTGAAACCAGGCTGGGACAATGGAGAGATGAAATCATGCTGGGACAATGGAGAGCTGAACCAGCCTGGAAAAATGGAGAGTTCACCCATGTTTGGACAATGCAGAGATGAACCATGCTGACCCAATGGATAGATGAATCAGGCTGAGACAATGTAGAGTTGAACCCAGGCTGGTACAGTGAAGAGATGTACCCAGGCTGGGACAATTGGGAGAGGACCATGCTGGGACAATGGAGAGATGAACTCATGCTGAGACAATGGATAGATGAACCACGGCTGGGACAATGAAGACATGAACCCATGCCCTGGACAATGGAGAGATGAACCCAGGATGGGACAGTGGAGAGATGAACCCAGGCTTGGACAATGGAGAGATGAACCCAGGAGGGGACAATGGAGAGATGAACCCAGCCTTGGACCATGGAGAGATGAACCCATGCTGAGACATGCAGAGATGAACCAGGCTGGGACAATGGAGAGATGAACCTTGCTGGGACAATGGAGAGATGAACCCAGGCTCTGACAATGGAGACATGAACCATGCTGGACAATGGAGAGATGACCCATGTTGGGAAAATGAATAAAAGAATCCAGGTTGGGACAATGGAGAGATGAACTCTTGCTTGGACAATGGAGAGATGAACTAAAGCTGGAACAATGGAGAGATGAACCAGGCTGGGACAATGGAGAGATGAACCCAGACGGGGACAATGAAGAGATGGACCCAGGATGGGACAATGGAGAGATGAACCCAGGCTGGGACAATGGAGTGATGAACCATGCTGACACAATGGCGAGATGAACCATGCTGAGACAATGGAGAGTTGAACCCAGGCTGGTACAATGAAGAGATGAACTCATGTTAGGACAATGAAGAGATGAACCATGCTGGGACAATGGAGCGATGAACCATGCTGGAAAAATGTCGAGATGAACTCATACTGGAAAAATGGAGAGATGAACTCATGCTTGGACAATGGAGAGATGAACCGAACCTGGGACAAGGGAGAGATGAACCAGCCTGGGACAATGGGGATATGAATCATGCTGGGACAATGGCGAGATGAACCCATGCTGAGACAATGGAGAGATGCACCCAGTCTGGGACAATGGAGAGATGAACCATGCTGGGACAAGGGAGAGTTGAACGCAGCCTGGGAAAATGGAGAGATGAACTCATGTTTGATCAATGGAGAGATGAACTTTTGCTGAGACAATGGAGAGATGAACCCATGGTTGGACAATGGAGAGATGAACCCAAGCTGAGACAATGAGGAAATGAACCCAGGCTGGGACAATGAAGGATGAACCATACTGGGGCAATGGAGAGATGAACCGGGCTGGGACAATGGAGAGATGAACCCAGGAGGGGACAATGGAGAGATGAACCCAGGCTTGACCCATGGATAGATGAATCCATGCTGAGACATGCAGAGATGATCCAGGCTGGGACAATGGAGAGATGAACCGAAGCTGGGACAATGGAGAGATGAACCATGATGACACAATGGAGACATGAATCAGGCTGAGACAATGGAGATTTGAACCCAGGCTGGTACAATGAAGAGATGTACCCATGCTGAGATATGGAGAGATTACTCAGTCTTGGACAAAAGAGAGTTGAACCTTGCGGGGACATTGGAGAGATGAACCATGCTGTGACAATGGAGAGATGAACCCAGGCTGAGACAATGGACAGTGGAAACCAGGCTGGGACAATGGAGAGATGAAATCATGCTGGGACAATGGAGAGATGAACCAGCCTGGAAAAATGGAGAGATGACCCATGTTTGGACAATGCAGAGATGAACCATGCTGACCCAACGGAGAGATGAATCAGGCTGAGACAATGTAGAGTTGAACCCAGGCTGGTACAGTGAAGAGATGTACCCAGGCTCGACATTTGGGAGAGGACCATGCTGGGACAATGGAGAGATGAACTCATGCTGGGACAATGGATAGATGAACCACGGCTGGGACAATGAAGACATGAACCCATGCCCTGGACAATGGAGAGATGAACCCAGGATGGGACAGTGGAGAGATGAACCCAGGCTTGGACAATGGAGAGATGAACCTTGCTGGGACAATGGAGAGATGAACCCAGGCTCTGACAATGGAGACATGAAACATGCTGGACAATGGAGAGATGACCCATCTTGGGAAAATGAATAAAAGAATCCAGGTTGGGACAATGGAGTGATGAACTCTTGCTTGGACAATGGAGAGATGAACTAAAGCTGGAACAATGGAGAGATGAACCAGGCTGGGACAATGGAGAGATGAACCCAGACGGGGACAATAAAGAGATGGACCCAGGATGGGACAATGGAGAGATGAACCCAGGCTGGGACAATGGAGTGATGAACCATGCTGACACAATGGCGAGATGAACCATGCTGAGACAATGGAGAGTTGAACCCAGGCTGGTACAATGAAGAGATGAACTCATGTTAAGACAATGAAGAGATGAACCATGCTGGGACAATGGAGAGATGAACTCATGCTTGGACAATGGAGAGATGAACCGAAGCTGGGACAAGGGAGAGATGAACCAGCCTGGGACAATGGGGATATGAATCATGCTGGGACAATGGCGAGATGAACCCATGCTGAGACAATGGAGAGATGCACCCAGTCTGGGACAATGGAGAGATGAACCATGCTGGGACAAGGGAGAGTTGAACCCAGCCTGGGAAAATGGAGAGATGAACTCATGTTTGATCAATGGAGAGATGAACTTTTGCTGAGACAATGGAGAGATGAACCCATGGTTGGACAATGGAGAGATGAACCCAAGCTGAGACAATGAGGAAATGAACCCAGGCTGGGACAATGAAGGATGAACCATACTGGGGCAATGGAGAGATGAACCGGGCTGGAACAATGGAGAGATGAACCGAAGCTGGGACAATCGAGAGATGAACCGAAACTGGGACATTGGAGAGATGAATTCATGCTGCGACAATGGATAGATGAACCAAGGCTGGGACAATGGAGAGGTGAACAAAGGCTTGAACAATGGAGAGATGAACCGAACCTGGAATAATGTAGAGATGAACCAATGCTGAGACAATGGAGAAATGAACCCAGTCTGGGACAATGAAGACATTAACCCAGGTTGGGACAATGGAGAAATGAACCCAGGCTTGGACAATGGAGAGATGAACCCATGCTGAGATATGGAGAGATTACTCAGGCTTGGACAAAGGAGAGATGAACCTTGCAGGGACATTGGAGAGATGAACCATGCTGGCACAATGGAGAGATGAACCCAGGTTCTGACAATGGAGAGATGAACTGTGCTGTGACAATGGAGAGATGAACCCATGCTGAGACAATGGACAGTGGAAACCAGGCTGGGACAATGGAGAGATGAACTCATGCTGGGCCAATGGAGAGATGAACCAGCCTGGGAAAATGGAGAGATGAACCATGTTTGCACAATGGAGAGATGAACCATGCTGACCCAATGGAGTCATGAATCACGCAGAGACAATGGAGAGTTGAACCCAGGCTGGTACAATGAAGAGATGTACCCAGGCTGGGACAATTGCGAGAGGACCATGCTGGGACAATGGAGAGATGAACCCATGCTGGGACAATGGAGAGATGAACCCGGGCTGGGACAATGGAGAGATGAACCCAGGAGGGGACAATGAAGAGATGAACCCAGGCTTGGAAAAAGGAGAGATGAACCCATGCTGAGACATGCAGAGATGAACCATGCTGGGACAATGGAGACATGATCCAGGCTGTGACAATGGAGAGATGAACCAGGCTGGGAAAATGGAGAGATGATCAGGCAGGGACAATCAGGAAATGAACCATGCTGGGACAATGAAAAATGACCCAGGTGCCGACAATGGAGAGATGAACCCATGATGAAACAATGGAGAGATGAACTCTTGCTTGGACAATGGAGAGATGAACCGATGCTGGGACAATGGAGAGATGAACCAATGCTGAGACAATGGAGAGATGAACCCAGTCTGGGACAATGAAGACATTAACCCAGGTTGGGACAATGGGGAGAAGAACCCAGGCTTGGACAATGGAGAGATGAACCCATGGTGAGATATGGAGAGATTACTCAGTCTTGGAAAAAAGAGAGATGAACCTTGCGGGGACATTGGAGAGATGAACCATGCTGGCACAATGGAGAGATGAATCCAGGCTCTGACAATGGAGAGATGAACCTTGCTGTGACAATGGGGAGATGAACCCATGCTGAGACAATGGACAGTGGAAACCTGGCTGGGACAATGGAGAGATGAACTCATGCTGGGCCAATGGAAAGATGAACCAGAATGGTAAAATGGAGAGATGAACCAGGTTGGGACAATGGAGATATGAACCATGCTGTGACAATGGAGAGATGAACCCAGTCTGTGACAATGGAGAGATGAATCATGCTGGGATAATTAGAGATGAACCAGGGTGGGATAATGGAGATATCAACCATGCTGCGACAATGGAGAGATGATCCAGGTTGGGGCTATGAAGAGAAGAATCCAGGTTGGGACAATGGAGAGATGAACTCTTGCTTGGACAATGGAGAGATGAACCGAAGCTGGGACAATATAGAGATGAACCATGCTGGGACAATGGAGACATGATCCAGGCTGTGACAATGGAGAGATGAACCAGGCTGGGACAATCGAGAGATGAATCAGGCAGGGACAATCAAGAGATGAACCATGCTGGGACAATGAAAAATGACCCAGGCGCCGACAATGGAGAGATGAACCCATGATGAGACAATGGAGAGATGAACTCTTGCTTGGACAATGGAGAGATGAACCGAAGCTGGGACAATGGAGAGATGAACCAATGCTGAGACAATGGCGAAATGAACCCAGTCTGGGACAATGAAGACATTAACCCAGGTTGGGACAATGGAGAGATGAACCCAGGCTTGGACAATGGAGAGATGAACCCATGCTGAGATATGGAGAGATTACTCAGGCTTGGACAAATGAGAGATGAACCTTGTGGGGACATTGGAGAGATGAACCATGCTGGCACAATGGAGAGATGAACCCAGGCTCTGACAATGGAGAGATGAACCATGCTGTGACAATGGAGAGATGAACCCATGCTGAGACAATGGACAGTGGAAACCAGGCTGGGACAATGGAGAGATGAAATCATGCTGGGACAATGGAGAGATGAACCAGCCTGGAAAAATGGAGAGATGACCCATGTTTGGACAATGCAGAGATGAACCATGCTGACCCAATGGAGAGATGAATCAGGCTGAGACAATGCAGAGTTGAACCCAGGCTGGTACAATGAAGAGATGTACCCAGGCTGGGACAATTGGGAGAGGAACCATGCTGGGACATTGAAGAGATGAACTCATTCTGGGACAATGGATAGATGAAGCCAGGCAGGGACAGTGAAGACATGAAGCCATGCTGGGACAATGGAGAGATGAACTCATGCTTGGACAATGGAGAGATGAACCGAACCTGGGACAAGGGAGAGATGAACCAGCCTGGGACAATGGGGATATGAATCATGCTGGGACAATGGCGAGATGAACCCATGCTGAGACAATGGAGAGATGCACCCAGTCTGGGACAATGGAGAGATGAACCATGCTGGGACAAGGGAGAGTTGAACCCAGCCTGGGAAAATGGAGAGATGAACTCATGTTTGATCAATGGAGAGATGAACTTTTGCTGAGACAATGGAGAGATGAACCCATGGTTGGACAATGGAGAGATGAACCCAAGCTGAGACAATGAGGAAATGAACCCAGGCTGGGACAATGAAGGATGAACCATACTGGGGCAATGGAGAGATGAACCGGGCTGGAACAATGGAGAGATGAACCGAAGCTGGGACAATCGAGAGATGAACCGAAACTGGGACATTGGAGAGATGAATTCATGCTGCGACAATGGATAGATGAACCAAGGCTGAGACAATGGAGAGGTGAACAAAGGCTTGAACAATGGAGAGATGAACCGAACCTGGAATAATGTAGAGATGAACCAATGCTGAGACAATGGAGAAATGAACCCAGTCTGGGACAATGAAGACATTAACCCAGGTTGGGACAATGGAGAAATGAACCCAGGCTTGGACAATGGAGAGATGAACCCATGCTGAGATATGGAGAGATTACTCAGGCTTGGACAAAGGAGAGATGAACCTTGCAGGGACATTGGAGAGATGAACCATGCTGGCACAATGGAGAGATGAACCCAGGTTCTGACAATGGAGAGATGAACTGTGCTGTGACAATGGAGAGATGAACCCATGCTGAGACAATGGACAGTGGAAACCAGGCTGGGACAATGGAGAGATGAACTCATGCTGGGCCAATGGAGAGATGAACCAGCCTGGGAAAATGGAGAGATGAACCATGTTTGCACAATGGAGAGATGAACCATGCTGACCCAATGGAGTCATGAATCACGCAGAGACAATGGAGAGTTGAACCCAGGCTGGTACAATGAAGAGATGTACCCAGGCTGGGACAATTGCGAGAGGACCATGCTGGGACAATGGAGAGATGAACTCATGCTGAGACAATGGACAGATGAACCCGGCTGGGACACTGAAGACATGAACCCATGCTGGGACAATGGAGAGATGAACCCGGGCTGGGACAATGGAGAGATGAACCCAGGAGGGGACAATGAAGAGATGAACCCAGGCTTGGAAAAAGGAGAGATGAACCCATGCTGAGACATGCAGAGATGAACCATGCTGGGACAATGGAGACATGATCCAGGCTGTGACAATGGAGAGATGAACCAGGCTGGGACAATGGAGAGATGATCAGGCAGGGACAATCAGGAAATGAACCATGCTGGGACAATGAAAAATGACCCAGGTGCCGACAATGGAGAGATGAACCCATGATTTAACAATGGAGAGATGAACTCTTGCTTGGACAATGGAGAGATGAACCGATGCTGGGACAATGGAGAGATGAACCAATGCTGAGACAATGGAGAGATGAACCCAGTCTGGGACAATGAAGACATTAACCCAGGTTGGGACAATGGGGAGAAGAACCCAGGCTTGGACAATGGAGAGATGAACCCATGGTGAGATATGGAGAGATTACTCAGTCTTGGAAAAAAGAGAGATGAACCTTGCGGGGACATTGGAGAGATGAACCATGCTGGCACAATGGAGAGATGAATCCAGGCTCTGACAATGGAGAGATGAACCTTGCTGTGACAATGGGGAGATGAACCCATGCTGAGACAATGGACAGTGGAAACCTGGCTGGGACAATGGAGAGATGAACTCATGCTGGGCCAATGGAAAGATGAACCAGAATGGTAAAATGGAGAGATGAACCAGGTTGGGACAATGGAGATATGAACCATGCTGTGACAATGGAGAGATGAACCCAGTCTGTGACAATGGAGAGATGAATCATGCTGGGATAATTAGAGATGAACCAGGGTGGGATAATGGAGATATCAACCATGCTGCGACAATGGAGAGATGATCCAGGTTGGGGCTATGAAGAGAAGAATCCAGGTTGGGACAATGGAGAGATGAACTCTTGCTTGGACAATGGAGAGATGAACCGAAGCTGGGACAATATAGAGATGAACCATGCTGGGACAATGGAGACATGATCCAGGCTGTGACAATGGAGAGATGAACCATGCTGGGACAATCGAGAGATGAATCAGGCAGGGACAATCAAGAGATGAACCATGCTGGGACAATGAAAAATGACCCAGGCGCCGACAATGGAGAGATGAACCCATGATGAGACAATGGAGAGATGAACTCTTGCTTGGACAATGGAGAGATGAACCGAAGCTGGGACAATGGAGAGATGAACCAATGCTGAGACAATGGCGAAATGAACCCAGTCTGGGACAATGAAGACATTAACCCAGGTTGGGACAATGGAGAGATGAACCCAGGCTTGGACAATGGAGAGATGAACCCATGCTGAGATATGGAGAGATTACTCAGGCTTGGACAAATGAGAGATGAACCTTGTGGGGACATTGGAGAGATGAACCATGCTGGCACAATGGAGAGATGAACCCAGGCTCTGACAATGGAGAGATGAACCATGCTGTGACAATGGAGAGATGAACCCATGCTGAGACAATGGACAGTGGAAACCAGGCTGGGACAATGGAGAGATGAAATCATGCTGGGACAATGGAGAGATGAACCAGCCTGGAAAAATGGAGAGATGACCCATGTTTGGACAATGCAGAGATGAACCATGCTGACCCAATGGAGAGATGAATCAGGCTGAGACAATGCAGAGTTGAACCCAGGCTGGTACAATGAAGAGATGTACCCAGGCTGGGACAATTGGGAGAGGAACCATGCTGGGACATTGAAGAGATGAACTCATTCTGGGACAATGGATAGATGAAGCCAGGCAGGGACAGTGAAGACATGAAGCCATGCTGGGACAATGGAGAGATGAACCCAGGCTGGGAAAATGGAGAGATGAGCCCAGGATGGGACAATGGAAAGATGAACCCATGCTGAGACATGGAGAGATGAACCAGGCTGGGACAATGGAGAGATGAACCATGCTGTGACAATGGAGAGATGAACCTATGCTGAGATATGGAGAGATTAATCAGGCTTGGACAAAGGAGAGATGAACCTTGCGGTGACATTGGAGAGATGAACCATGCTGGCACTATGGAGAGATGAAACCATGCTCTGACAATGGAGAGATGAACCATGCTGTGACAATGGAGAGATGAACCCATGCTGAGACAATGGACAGTGGAAACCAGGCTGGGACAATGGAGAGATGAACTCATGCTGGGCCAATGGAGAGATAAACCAGCCTGGGAAAATGGAGAGATGAACCATGTTTGGACAATGGAGAGATGAACCATGCTGACCCAATGGAGAGATGTATCAGGCTGAGACAATGGAGAGTTGAACCCAGGCTGGTACAATGAAGAGATGTACCCAGGCTGGGACAATTGCGAGAGGACCATGCTGGGACAATGGAGAGATGAACTCATGCTGAGACAATGGATAGATGAACCCGGCTGGGACACTGAAGACATGAAGCCATGCTGGGACAATGGAGAGATGAACCCGGGCTGGGACAATGGAGAGATGAACCCAGGAGGGGACAATGAAGAGATGAACCCAGGCTTGGAAAAAGGAGAGATGAACCCATGCTGAGACATGCAGAGATGAACCATGCTGGGACAATGGAGACATGATCCAGGCTGTGACAATGGAGAGATGAACCAGGCTGGGACAATGGAGAGATGATCAGGCAGGGACAATCAGGAAATGAACCATGCTGGGACAATGAAAAATGACCCAGGCGCCGACAATGGAGAGATGAACCCATGATGAGACAATGGAGAGATGAACTCTTGCTTGGACAATGGAGAGATGAACCGAAGCTGGGACAATGGAGAGATGAACCAATGCTGAGACAATGGAGAGATGAACCCAGTCGGGGACAATGAAGACATTAACCCAGGTTGGGACAATGGAGAGAAGAACCCAGGCTTGGACAATGGAGAGATGAACCCATGCTGAGATATGGAGAGATTACTCAGTCTTGGACAAAAGAGAGATGAACCTTGCGGGGACATTGGAGAGATGAAGCATGCTGGCACAATGGAGAGATGAACCCAGGCTCTGACAATGGAGAGATGAACCATGCTGTGACAATGGGGAGATGAACCCATGCTGAGACAAAAGACAGTGGAAACCAGGCTGGGACAATGGAGAGATGAACTCATGCTGGGCCAATGGAAAGATGAACCAGAATGGTAAAATGGAGAGATGAACCAGGTTTGGACAATGGAGATATGAACCATGCTGTGACAATGGAGAGATGAACCCAGTCTGTGACAATGGAGAGATGAATCATGGTGGGATAATGGAGAGATGAACCAAGGTGGGATAATGGAGATATCAACCATGCTGGGACAATGGAGAGATGAACCAGGTTGGGGCTATGAAGAGAAGAATCCAGGTTGGGACAATGGAGAGATGAACTCTTGCTTGGACAATGGAGAGATGAACCGAAGCTGGGACAATATAGAGATGAACCATGCTGGGACAATGGAGACATGATCCAGGCTGTGACAATGGAGAGATGAACCAGGCTGGGACAATCGAGAGATGAATCAGGCAGGGACAATCAAGAGATGAACCATGCTGGGACAATGAAAAATGACCCAGGCGACGACAATGGAGAGATGAACCCATGATGAGACAATGGAGAGATGAACTCTTGCTTGGACAATGGAGAGATGAACCGAAGCTGGGACAATGGAGAGATGAACCAATGCTGAGACAATGGAGAAATGAACCCAGTATGGGACAATGAAGACATTAACCCAGGTTGGGACAATGGAGAAATGAACCCAGGCTTGGACAATGGAGAGATGAACCCATGCTGAGATATGGAGAGATTACTCAGGCTTGGACAAAGGAGAGATGAACCTTGCAGGGACATTGGAGAGATGAACCATGCTGGCACAATGGAGAGATGAACCCAGGTTCTGACAATGGAGAGATGAACCATGCTGTGACAATGGAGAGATGAACCCATGTTGAGACAATGGACAGTTGAAACCAGGCTGGGACAATGGAGAGATGAAATCATGCTGGGACAATGGAGAGCTGAACCAGCCTGGAAAAATGGAGAGATCACCCATGTTTGGACAATGCAGAGATGAACCATGCTGACCCAATGGAGAGATGAATCAGGCTGAGACAATGTAGAGTTGAACCCAGGCTGGTACAGTGAAGAGATGTACCCAGGCTGGGACAATTGGGAGAGGACCATGCTGGGACAATGGAGAGATGAACTCATGCTGAGACAATGGATAGATGAACCACGGCTGGGACAATGAAGACATGAACCCATGCCCTGGACAATGGAGAGATGAACCCAGGATGGGACAGTGGAGAGATGAACCCAGGCTTGGAAAATGGAGAGATGAACCCAGGAGGGGACAATGGAGAGATGAACCCAGCCTTGGACCATGGAGAGATGAACCCATGCTGAGACATGCAGAGATGAACCAGGCTGGGACAATGGAGAGATGAACCTTGCTGGGACAATGGAGAGATGAACCCAGGCTCTGACAATGGAGACATGAACCATGCTGGACAATGGAGAGATGACCCATGTTGGGAAAATGAATAAAAGAATCCAGGTTGGGACAATGGAGAGATGAACTCTTGCTTGGACAATGGAGAGATGAACTAAAGCTGGAACAATGGAGAGATGAACCAGGCTGGGACAATGGAGAGATGAACCCAGACGGGGACAATGAAGAGATGGACCCAGGATGGGACAATGGAGAGATGAACCCAGGCTGGGACAATGGAGTGATGAACCATGCTGACACAATGGCGAGATGAACCATGCTGAGACAATGGAGAGTTGAACCCAGGCTGGTACAATGAAGAGATGAACTCATGTTAGGACAATGAAGAGATGAACCATGCTGGGACAATGGAGCGATGAACCATGCTGGAAAAATGTCGAGATGAACTCATACTGGAAAAATGGAGAGATGAACTCATGCTTGGACAATGGAGAGATGAACCGAACCTGGGACAAGGGAGAGATGAACCAGCCTGGGACAATGGGGATATGAATCATGCTGGGACAATGGCGAGATGAACCCATGCTGAGACAATGGAGAGATGCACCCAGTCTGGGACAATGGAGAGATGAACCATGCTGGGACAAGGGAGAGTTGAACGCAGCCTGGGAAAATGGAGAGATGAACTCATGTTTGATCAATGGAGAGATGAACTTTTGCTGAGACAATGGAGAGATGAACCCATGGTTGGACAATGGAGAGATGAACCCAAGCTGAGACAATGAGGAAATGAACCCAGGCTGGGACAATGAAGGATGAACCATACTGGGGCAATGGAGAGATGAACCGGGCTGGGACAATGGAGAGATGAACCCAGGAGGGGACAATGGAGAGATGAACCCAGGCTTGACCCATGGATAGATGAATCCATGCTGAGACATGCAGAGATGATCCAGGCTGGGACAATGGAGAGATGAACCGAAGCTGGGACAATGGAGAGATGAACCATGATGACACAATGGAGACATGAATCAGGCTGAGACAATGGAGATTTGAACCCAGGCTGGTACAATGAAGAGATGTACCCATGCTGAGATATGGAGAGATTACTCAGTCTTGGACAAAAGAGAGTTGAACCTTGCGGGGACATTGGAGAGATGAACCATGCTGTGACAATGGAGAGATGAACCCAGGCTGAGACAATGGACAGTGGAAACCAGGCTGGGACAATGGAGAGATGAAATCATGCTGGGACAATGGAGAGATGAACCAGCCTGGAAAAATGGAGAGATGACCCATGTTTGGACAATGCAGAGATGAACCATGCTGACCCAACGGAGAGATGAATCAGGCTGAGACAATGTAGAGTTGAACCCAGGCTGGTACAGTGAAGAGATGTACCCAGGCTCGACAATTGGGAGAGGACCATGCTGGGACAATGGAGAGATGAACCACGGCTGGGACAATGAAGACATGAACCCATGCCCTGGACAATGGAGAGATGAACCCAGGATGGGACAGTGGAGAGATGAACCCAGGCTTGGACAATGGAGAGATGAACCTTGCTGGGACAATGGAGAGATGAACCCAGGCTCTGACAATGGAGACATGAACCATGCTGGACAATGGAGAGATGACCCATCTTGGGAAAATGAATAAAAGAATCCAGGTTGGGACAATGGAGTGATGAACTCTTGCTTGGACAATGGAGAGATGAACTAAAGCTGGAACAATGGAGAGATGAACCAGGCTGGGACAATGGAGAGATAAACCCAGACGGGGACAATAAAGAGATGGACCCAGGATGGGACAATGGAGAGATGAACCCAGGCTGGGACAATGGAGTGATGAACCATCCTGACACAATGGCGAGATGAACCATGCTGAGACAATGGAGAGTTGAACCCAGGCTGGTACAATGAAGAGATGAACTCATGTTAAGACAATGAAGAGATGAACCATGCTGGGACAATGGAGAGATGAACTCATGCTTGGACAATGGAGAGATGAACCGAAGCTGGGACAAGGGAGAGATGAACCAGCCTGGGACAATGGGGATATGAATCATGCTGGGACAATGGCGTGATGAACCCATGCTGAGACAATGGAGAGATGCACCCAGTCTGGGACAATGGAGAGATGAACCATGCTGGGACAAGGGAGAGTTGAACCCAGCCTGGGAAAATGGAGAGATGAACTCATGTTTGATCAATGGAGAGATGAACTTTTGCTGAGACAATGGAGAGATGAACCCATGGTTGGACAATGGAGAGATGAACCCAAGCTGAGACTATGAGGAAATGAACCCAGGCTGGGACAATGAAGGATGAACCATACTGGGGCAATGGAGAGATGAACCGGGCTGGAACAATGGAGAGATGAACCGAAGCTGGGACAATCGAGAGATGAACCGAAACTGGGACATTGGAGAGATGAATTCATGCTGCGACAATGGATAGATGAACCAAGGCTGGGACAATGGAGAGGTGAACAAAGGCTTGAACAATGGAGAGATGAACCGAACCTGGAATAATGTAGAGATGAACCAATGCTGAGACAATGGTGAGATGAACTGAAGCTGGGACAATGGAGAGATGAACCCAGACTGGGAAAATGGAGAGAGCAAACATGCTGGGACAATGGAGAGATGAACTCATGCTGGGACAATGGAGAGATGAACCCAGGCTGATACAATGGAGTGGTGAACACAGGCTTGGACAATTGAGAGATGAACCCATGCTGAGACATGGAGAGATGTACCTTGCTGGGACAATGGAGTGATGAACCAGGCTGGAACACTGGGGTGATGAACCCAGGATGGGACAATGGAGAGATGAACCAGGCTGGGATAATGGAGATATCAACCATGCTGGGACAATGGATGATGAACCAAGATGGGACAATGAAGAGAAGAATCCAGGTTGGGAAAATGGAGAGATGAACTCTTGCTTGGACAATGGAGAGATGAACCGAAGCTAGGACAATATAGAGGTAACAATGCTGGGACAATGGAGAGATGAACCATGCTGTGATAACGTACTGATGAAGCCATGCTGAGACAATGGATAGAGGAACCCAGGCTGGGAAAATGGAGAGATGAACCATGCTGGGACAATGGAGAGATATATTCATGCTTGGACAATGGAGAGATGAACCAGGCAGGACTATGGAGAGATGAACCTATGCTGGGACAATGAAGAGATGAACTCAGGCTGGGACAATGGAGAGATGAAACATGCTGGGACAATGGAGAGATGAACCCATGGTTGGAAAATGGAGAGATGAACCCAAGCTGAGACAATGAGGAAATGACCCTAGGCTGGGACAATGAAGCATGAACCATGCTGGGACAATGGAGAGATGAATCCAGGCTGGGACAATGGAGAGAGGTACCATGCTGGGACAATGGATAGATGAACCAAGGCTGGGACAATGGAGAGGTGAACACAGGCTTGGACAATGGAGAGATGAACCTAACCTGGGACAATGTAGATATGAACCAATGCTGAGACAATGGAGAGATGAACCGAAGCTGGGACAATGGAGAGATGAACCCAGGCTGAGACAATGGAGTGGTGAACACAGGCTTGGACAATTGAGAGATGAACCCATGCTGAGACATGGAGAGATGAACCAGGATGGGACAATGAAGAGATGTACCCAGGCTGGAACAATGGAGAGAGGAACCATGCTGGGACAATGGAGAGATGAACTCATACTGGGACAATCGATAGATGAAGCCAGGCAGGGACAATGAAGACATGAACCCAGGCTGGGACATTGGAGAGATGAACCAAGGCTGGGAAAATGGAGAGATGAACCAAAGCTGGGACAATGGAGAGATGAACCAGCCTGGGACAATGGAGAGATGAACCCATGCTGAGACATGGAGAGATGAACCAGGCTTGGACAATGGAGAGATGAACCTTGCTGGGACATGGAGAGATGAACCATGCTGGCATAATGGAGAGATTAACCCAGGCTCTGACAATGGAGAGATGAACCATGCTGGGACAATGGAGAGATGACCCAGGTTGGGAAAATGGATAAAAGAATCCAGGTTGGGACAATGGAGAGATGAACTCTTGCTTGGAAAATGGAGAGATGAACTAAAGCTGGCACAATGGAGATATGACCCAGGCTGGGACAATGGAGAGATAAACCCATTCTGAGACAATGGAGAGATGAACCTGGTTGGGACAATGAAGATATGAACCATCCTGAGACAATGAAGAGAAGAACCCAGCTTGGACAATGAAGAGATGGACCCAGGATGGGACAATGGAGAGATGTACCCAGGCAGGGACAATGGAGAGGAACCATGCTGGGACAATGCAGAGCTGAACTCATGCTGCAACAATGGATAGATGAACCAAGGCTGGGACAATGGAGAGATGAACTCTTGCTTGGACAATGGAGAGATGAACCGAAGCTGGGACAATGGAGAGATGAACCAATGCTGAGACAATGGCGACACGAACCATGCTGAGACAATGGAGAGTTGAACCCAGGCTTGTACAATGAAGAGATGTACCCAGGCTGGGACGATGGAGAGATGAACTCTTGCTTGGACAATGGAGAGATGAACCGAAGCTGGGACAATGGAGAGATGACCTGATGCTGAGACATTGGAGAGATGAACACAGACTCAGACAATGAAGACATTAACCCAGGTTGGGACAATGTAGACATGAACCCAGGCTGGGACAATGGAGATATGCACCCAGGATGGGACACTGGAGAGATGAACCCAGGCTTGAACCATGGATAGATGAACCCATGCTGAGTCAAGCAGAGATGAAGCAGGCTGGGACAATGGAGAGATGAACCTTGCTGGGACAATGGAGAGATGAACCATGCTGACACAATGGAGAGATGAATCAGGCGAGACAATGGAGAGATGAATCCAGGCTGGTACAATGAAGAGATGTACCCAGGCTGGGACAATGGAGAGAGGAACCATGCTGGGACAATGGAGAGATGAACTCATACTGGGACAATCGATAGATGAAGCCAGGCAGGGACAATGAAGACATGAACCCAGGCGGGGACATTGGAGAGATGAACCAAGGCTGGGAAAATGGAGAGATGAACCCAGGATGGGACAATGGAGAGATGAAACCAGGCTTGGACAATGGAGAGATGAACCCATGCTGAGACATGGAGAGATGAACCAGGCTTGGACAATGGAGAGATGAACCTTGCTGGGACATGGAGAGATGAACCATGCTGGCATAATGGAGAGAATAACCCAGGCTCTGACAATGGAGAGATGAACCATGCTGGGACAATGGAGAGATGACCCAGGTTGGGAAATTGTACAAAAGAATCCAGGTTGGGACAATGGAGTGATGAACTCTTGCTTGGACAATGGAGAGATGAACTAAAGCTGGGACAATGGAAAGATGACCCAGGCTGGGAAAATGGAGAGATAAACCCATTCTGAGACAATGGAGAGATGAACCTGGTTGGGACAATGAAGATATGAACCATCCTGAGACAATGAAGAGAAGAACCCAGCTTGGACAATGAAGAGATGGACCCAGGATGGGACAATGGAGAGATGTACCCAGGCAGGGACAATGGCGAGGAACCATGCTGGGACAATGCAGAGATGAACTCATGCTGCAACAATGGATAGATGAACCAAGGCTGGGACAATGGAGAGGTGAACACAGGCTTGGACAATGGAGAGATGAACCAAACCTGGGACAATGTAGAGATGAACCAATGATGAGACAATGGCGACATGAACCATGCTGAGACAATGGAGAGTTGAACCCAGGCTGGTACAATGAAGAGATGTACCCAGGCTGGGACAATGGAGAGATGAACTCATGTTTGGACAATGGAGAGATGAACCCATGCTGAGACAATGAGGAAATGAACCCAGGCTGGGACAATGGAGCGATGAACCATGCTGGGAAAAAGTCGAGATGAACTCATACTGGGAAAATGGAGAGATAACTCATGCTTGGACAATGGAGACATGAACCGAAGCTGGGACAAAGGAGAGATGAACCAGGCTGGGACAATGGAGATATGAACCAATGCTGAGACAATGGAGACATGATCCAGGTTGGGACAATGAATAGAAGAATCCAGGTTGGGACAATGGAGAGGTGAACTCTTGCTTGGACAATGGAGAGATGAACCCAAGCTGGGACAATGGAGAGATGACCTGAAGCTGAGACATTGGAGAGATGAACCCAGACTCGGACAATGAAGACATTAACCCAGGTTGGGACAATGGAGAGATGAACCCAGGCTGGGACAATGGAGAGATGAACCCTGGCTGAGACAAAGCAGAGATGAACCCAGGCTTGGACAATGGAGAGATGAACCCATGCTGAGACATGGAGAGATGACCCAGGCTTGGACAATGGAGAGATGAACCTTGCTGGGACATTGGAGAGATGAACCATGCTGGCACCATGGAGAGATGAACCCAGGCTCTGACAATGGAGAGATAAAAACATGCTGTGACAATGGAGAGATGAACACATGCTGAGACAATGGAGAGTGGAACCCAGGCTGGGACAATGGAGAGATGAAATTATGCTGGGACAATGGAGAGATGAACCAGCCTGTGAAAATGGAGAGATGAACCAGGTTTGGATAATGGAGAGATGAACCATGCTGACACAATAGAGAGATGAATCAGGCTGAGACAATGGAGAGTTGAACCCTGGCTGGTACAATGAAGAGATGTACCCAGGCTGGGACAATGGAGAGAGGAACCATGCTGGGACAATGGACAGATGAACTCATGCTTGGACAATGGATAGATGAACCCAGGCTGGGACAATGAAGACATGAACCCAGGCTGGGACAATGGAGAGATGAACCCAGGATGGGACAATGGAGAGATGAACCCAGGCTTGGACAATGGAGAGATGAAACCATGCTGAGACATGGAGAGGTGAACCAGGGTTGGACATTGGAGAGATGAACCTTGCTGGGACAATGGAGAGGTGAACCATGCTGGCAAAATGGGGAGATGAACCCAGGTTCTGACAATGTAGACATGAACCATGTAGGGCCAATGCAGAGATGAACCCTTGCAGAGACAATGGAGAGATGAACCCAGGCTGGGACAATGGAGAGATGAACTCATGCTGGGACAATGGAGAGATGAAACAGGCTGACACAAAGGAGAGATGAACCAGGTTGGGTCAATGGAGTGATGAATCATGCTAGTACAATGGAGAGATGAACTCATCCTTGGACAAAGGAGAGATGAACCATGGTGGGACAATGGAGAGGTGAACCGGTTGGGACAAGGAAGAAAAGAATCCAGGTTGGGACAATGGAGAGATGAACTCTTGCTTGGACAATGGAGAGATGAACCAAAGCTGGGACAATTGAGAGATGAACCAGGCTGGGACAATGGAGAGATAAACCCATGCTGAGACAATGGAGAGATGAACCAGATTGGTACAATGGAGAGATGAACCATGTTGTATAGTAGGTAATTACCAATACGGAGTCAGGTAGAAATATAAGGGTATTTAATAGGGAAAAGCCTTACTTACAGAGCGAACCAGCAAGCCGGTGGTAGTCTGTACAGCAAGAAGCAAAGAGAAACTGAAACCGAAACGCCATCCCCCTACTGACTCTGACCACACCCTCACAAGCCCTCAGGTACTCCTGTAGCCAGCCCCTAAGAAGGCGTGGCTACAGCTTCCCCTACAATTCCCCTTTTAGTCTAAAAGAGGATTAAAACTTAATAGTATAAAGTTAAAATATAAGAAGATACAACAATCTGCTTATGTCACCTCCTAACTATCTATTTTAACTAAACCCTAAAGTCATCTGAAAGAGGTGTCCAAGCCTGAACACCTCCTTCCAAACCGAAACATAAACAATAGGAAGCTATTCCTAACTAGGTATATACACTATCCTAAGTGACAACGATGGGGAAAGGGGGCGTAACATTCTCCAAAATACCTACAATGTTGAGACAATGGAGAGATGAACCAAAGCTGGGACAATGGAGAGATGAACCAGGCTGGGACAATGGAGAGATAAACCCATGCTGAGACAATGGAGAGAATAACCAGGTTGGGACAATGGAGAGATGAACTCTTGCTTGGAGAATGGAGAGATGAACCAAAGCTGGGACAATGGAGAGATGAACCAGCCTGGGACAATGGAGAGATAAATACATGCAGAGACAATGGAGAGATGAACCAGGTTGGGACAATGGAGAGATGAACCATGTTGAGGCAATGAGAGACGAACCCATGCTGAGACAATTGAGAGATGAACCAGGCTGGGACAATGGAGAGATGACCCAGGCTGGGAAAATTGAGAGATGAACCATGCTGGGACACTGGAGAGATGAACCAGGTTGGGACAATGAAGAAAAGAATCCAGGTTGGGACAATGGAGAGATCAACTCTTGCTTGGACAATGGAGAAATGAACCAAATCTGGGACAATGGAGAGATGAACCAGGCTGGGACAATGGAGACATGAACTCATGCTTGAACAATGGAAAGATGAACCAGGCTGGGGCATTGGAGAGATGAACCATCCTGGGACAATGGAGAGATGAACAAGGCTGGGACAATGGAAAGATAAACCCATGCTGAGAAAATAGAGAGATGAACCAGGTTGGGACAATGGAAAGATCAACTCTTGCTTGGACAATGGAGAGATGAACCCATGCTGAGACAATGGAGACATGATCCAGGTTGGGACAATGAATAGAAGAATCCAGGTTGGGACAATGGAGAGATGAACTCTTGCTTGGACAATGGAGAGATTAACCGAAGCTGGGACAATGGAGAGATGACCTCATGCTGAGACATTGGAGAGATGAACCCAGACTCGGACAATGAAGACATTAACCCAGGTTGGGACAATGGAGAGATGAACCCAGGCTGGGACAATGGAGAGATGAACCCTGGCTGAGACAGTGCAGAGATGAACCCAGGCTTGGACAATGGAGAAACGAACCCATGCTGAGACATGGAGAGATGACCCAGGCTTGGACAATGGAGAGATGAACCTTGCTGGGATATTGGAGAGATGAACCATGCTGGCACCATGGAGAGATGAACCCAGGCTCTGACAATGGAGAGATAAAAACATGCTGTGACAATGGAGAGATGAGCACATGCTGAGACAATGAAGAGTGGAACCCAGGCTGGGACAATGGAGAGATGAAATCATGCTGGGACAATGGAGAGATGAACCAGCCTGTGAAAATTGAGAGATGAACCAGGTTTGGATAATGGAGAGATGAACCCAGCTGGGACAATGAAGACATGAACCCAGGCTGGGACAATGGAGAGATGAACCCAGGATGGGACAATGGAGAGATGAACCCAGGCTTGGACAATGGAGAGATGAAACCATGCTGAGACATGGAGAGGTGTACCAGGCTTGGATATTGGAGAGATGAACCTTGCTGGTACAATGGAGAGTGAACCATGCTGGCACAATGGAGAGATGAACCCAGGCTCTGACAAGGCAGAGATGAACCATGCTGTGACAATTGAGAGATGAACCCATGCTGGGACAATGGAGAGATGAACCCATGCTGGGACAATGGAGAGATGAACTCATGCTGGGACAATGGAGAGATGAACCAGATTGGGAAAATGGAGAGATGTACCAGGTTGGGACAATGGAGAGATGAACCATGCTGAGACAATGAAGAGATGAACCAGGCTGAGACAATGGAGAGTTGAACCCAGGCTGGTGCAATGAAGAGATGTACCCAGGCTGGGACTATGGAGAGAGGAACCATGCTGGGACAATGGAGAGATGAACCCAGGCTCTGACAATGGAGAGATGAACCATGCATGGACAATGGAGAGATGAACCCATGCTGAGACATGGAGAAATGAAACAGGTGGGACAATGGAGAGATGAACAAGTTGGGACAATGGAGAGATGAACCATGCTGGGACAATGAAGAGATGAACTCATCCTTGGACAATGGAGAGATGAACCAGGCTGGGACAATGGAGAGATGAACCAGGCTGGAAAAATTGAGAAATGAAACATGCAGGGACAATGGAGAGATGAACCGGTTGGGACAATGAAGAAAAGAATCCAGGTTGGGACAATGGAGAGATGAACTCTTGTGTGGACAATGGAGAGATGAACGAAAGTTGGGACATTGGAGAGATGAACCAACTGGGACAATGGAGAGATAAACCCATGCTGAGACAATGGAGAGATGAACCAGGTTGGGACAATAGAGGGATAAACCCATGCTAAGACAATGGAGAGATGAACCAGGTTTAGACAATGGAGAGATGAACCATACTGAGACAATGGAGAGATGAACCCAGGCTGGGACAATGAAGAGATTAACACATGCTGAGACAATGGAGAGATGAACCATGCTGGGACAATGAAGAGATGAACCCAGGCTGGGACAATGGAGAGATGAACTCATGCTTGGACATTGAAGAGATATACCAGGCAGGGACAATGGAGTGATGAAACAGGCAGGGACAATGGAGAGATGTGCCAGGTTGGGACATTAGAGAGATGAACCATGCTGGGACAATGGAGAGATGATCTCATGCTGGGACATTGGAGAGATGAACCAGGCGGGACAATGGAGAGATGAACCAGTTTGGGACAATGGAGAGATGAACCATGCTGGGACAATGAAGAGATGAACTCATCCTTGGACAATGGAGAGAAGAACCAGGCTGGGACAATCGAGAGATGATCCATGCTGGGACAATGAAGAAATGTACCCAGGCTGGTACAATGGAGAGATGAACTCATGCTTGGATAATGGAGAGAAGAACCAGGCTGGGACAATCGAGAGATGATAAATGCTGGGACAATGAAGAAATGTACCCAGGCTGGTACAATGGAGAGATGAACTCATGCTTGGACAATGGAATGATATACAAGGCAGGGACAATGGAGTGATGAAACAGGCTGGGACAATGGAGAGATGAACCAGGTTGGGACATTGGAGAGATGAACCATGCTGGGACAATGGAGAGATGAACCAGGGTGGGACATTGGAGAGATGAACCAGGCAGGACAATGGAGAGATGAACAAGGTTGGGACAAGGGAGAGGAGAACTCATGCTGGGACAGTAGCAAGATGAACCAGGTTGGGACAATGGAGAGATGAACCATGCTGAGACAATGGACAGTTGAACCATGCTGGCAAAATGGAGAGATGAACCCAGGCTCTGACAAGGCAGAGATAAACCATTCTGTGACAATGGAGAGAAGAACCCATGCTGAGACAATGGAAAGATGAACCCAGTCTGGGACAATGGAGAGATGAACTCATGCTGGGACATTGGAGAGATGAACCAGGCGGGACAATGGAGAGATGAACCAGGTTGGGACAATGGATAGATGACCCATGCTGGGACAATGGAGAGATGAACTCATCCTTGGACAATGGAGAGATGAACCAGGTTGGGACTATGGAGAGATCAACCATGCTGAGACATTGAAGAGATGAAACAGGCTGAGACAATGGAGACTTGAACCCAGGCTGGTAAAATGAAGAGATGTACCCAGGCTGGGACAATGGAGAGAGGAACCCATGCTGGGACAATGAAGAGATGAACTCATGCTTTGACAATGGATAGATGAACGCAAGCTGGGGAAATGAAGACATGAACCCAGGCTGGGAAAATGGAGAGATGAAGCCATGCGGGGACAATGGAGAGATGAACCCAGGCTTGGACAATGGAGAGATGAACCTATGCAGAGTCTTGGAGAGATGAACCCAGGCTCTGAATGGAGAGATGAACCTTGCTGGGACAATGGAGACATCAACCATGCTGTCACAATGGAGACATGAATCCAGGCTCTATCAAGGGAGAGATGAACTATGCCAGGACAATGGAGAGATGAACCCATGCTGAGACAATGGAGAGATGAACCCAGTCTGGGACAATGGAGAGATGAACTCATGCTGGGACATTGTGAGATGAACCAGGCCGGAAAATGTAGAGATGAACCAGGTTGGGACAATGGAGAGATCAAACATGCTGTCACAATGGAGACATGAATCCAGGCTCTATCAAGGGAGAGATGAACTATGCCGGGACAATGGAGAGATGAACCCATGCTGAGACAATGGAGAGATGAACCCAGTCTGGGACAATGGAGAGATGAACTCATCCTTGGACAATGGAGAGATGAACCATGCTGGGACAACCGAGAGACGATCCATGCTGGGACAATGAAGAAATGAACCCAGGCTGGTACAATGGAGAGATGAACTCATGCTTGGACAATGGAGAGATATACCAGGCAGGGACAATGGAGTGATGAAACAGGCTGGGACAATGGAGAGATGAACCAGGTTGGGACTATGGAGAGATGAACCATGCTGAGACATTGAAGAGATGAATCAGGCTGAGACAATGGAGACTTGATCCCAGGCTGGTACAATGAAGAGATGTACCCAGGCTAGGACAATGGAGATAGGAACCCATGCGGGGACAAAGAAGAGATGAACTCATGCTTTGACAATTGATAGATGAAAGCAAGCTGGGAAAATGAAGACATGAACCCAGGCTGGGAAAATGGAGAGATGAAGCCATGCTGGGACAATGGAGAGATGAACCCAGGCTTGGACAATGGAAAGATGAACCTATGCAAAGTCTTGGAGAGATGAACCATGCTGGCACAATGGAGAGATGAACCCAGGCTCTGACAATGTAGAGATGAACCAATCAGGGACAATGGAGAGATGAACCCATGCTGAGACAATGGAGAAAACAACCCAGGCAGGGACTATGGTGAGATGAAACCAGGCTTGGACATTGGAGAGATGAACCCATGCTCAGACATGGAGAGAAAAACCAGGCTGGTACAATGGAGAGATGAACCTTGCTGGGACAATGGAGAGATGAACCCAGTCTGGGACAATGGAGAGATGATCTCATGGTGGGACATTGGAGTGATGAACCAGGGGGGATAGTGGAGAGATGAACCAGGTTGGGACAATGGAGAGATGAACCATGCTGGGACAATGGAGTGATGAACTCATGCTTGGACAATGGAGAGATGAACCAGGCTGGGACAATCGAGAGATGATCCATGCTGGGACAATGAAGAAATGAACCCAGGCTGGTACAATGGAGAGATGAACTCATGCTTGGACAATGGAAAGATATACAAGGCAGGGACAATGGAGTGATGAAACAGGCAGGGACAATGGAGAGATGAGCCTAGTTGGGACATTGGAGAGATGAACCATGCTGGGACAATGGAGAGATGAACAAGGGTGGGACAATGGAGAGGAGAACTCATGCTGGGACAATAGCGAGATGAACCAGGTTCGACAATGGAGAGATGAACCATGCTGAGACAATGGAGAGCTGAACCATGCTGGCAAAATGGATAGATGAACCCAGGCTCTGACAAGGCAGAGATGAACCATTCTGTGACAACGGAGAGATGAACCGAGGCTGAGACAATGGAGAGTGAAACCAAGTTTGGGACAATGGAGAGATGAACCAGGTTGGGACTATGGAGAGATGAACCATGCTGAGACATTGAAGAGATGAACCCAGGCTGGGAAAATGGAGAGATGAACCCAGGCAGGGATAATGAAGAGATGAACCCAGGCTGGGACAATGGAGTGATGAACCCATGCTGAGATATGGAGAAATGAACCAATCTTGGACAATGGAGAGATGAACCTTGCTTGGACATTGGAGAGATGAACCATACTGGGACAATGGACAGATGAACCCATGGTGAGACAATGGAGAGATGAACCAGGTTGGGACAATGGTGAGATACACCCATGCTCTGACAATGGAGAGATGAACCTATGCAGAGACTTGGAGCGATGAACCAAGCTGGCACAATGGAGAGATGAACCCAGGCTGGGACAATGGAGAGATGAACAATGCAGGGAAAATGGAGAGATGAACCCATGCTGAGACAATGGTGAAATGAACCCAGGCTTGGACAATGGAGAGATAAACCCATGCTGAGACATGGAGAGATGAAGCATGCTGGCACAATGGAGAAATGAACCTTGCTGGGACAATGGAGAGATGAACCATGCTGGGACAATGGAGAGATGAACCCATGCTGAGACAATCGAGAGATGCACCCAGGCTGGGACAATGGAGAGATGAACCATGCTGTGATAATGTAGTGATGAACCCATAATGAGACAATGGAGAGATAAACCCGGGCTGCGACAATGGAGAGATGAACTCATGCTGGGACAAGTTAGAGATACCATGCTGGGACAATGGAGAGATGGACCGAAGCTGGGACAATATAAAGATTAACCAAGCTGGGACAATGGAGAGAAGAACCATTCTGTGATAATGTAGAGATGAACCCATACTGAGAAAATGGAGAGATGAACATAGACTGGGAGAAAGGAGAGATGAACCATTCAGGGACAATGGAGAGATGAATTAATGCTTGGACAATTGAGAGATGAACCAGGTAGGACAATTGTGAGATGAACTCTTCCTTGGCAATGGAGAGATGAACAGAGGCTGGAACAAAGGAGTGTGGAAACCAGGCTGCGACAATGGAGAGATGAACTCATGCTTGGACAATGGAGAGATGAACCATGCTGAAACAATGGAGAGATGAACCATGCTGGCACAATGGAGAGATGAACCCAGGCTCTAACAAGGCAGAGATGAACCATGCTGTGACAATTGAGAGATGAACCCATGCTGGGACAATGGAGAGATGAACTCATGCTGGAACAATGGAGAGATGAACCAGATTGGGAAAATGGAGAGATGTACCAGGTTGGGACAATGGAGAGATGAACCATGCTGAGACAATAAAGTGATGAACCAGGCTGAGACAATGGAGAGTTGAACCCAGGCTGGTGCAATGAAGAGATGTACCCAGGCTGGGACTATGGAGAGAGGAACCATGCTGGGACAATGGAGAGAAGAACCTAGGCTCTGACAATGGAGAGATGAACCATGCATGGACAATGGAGAGATGAACCCATGCTGAGACATGGAGAAATGAACCAGGTGGGACAATGGAGAGATGAACAAGTTGGGACAATGAAGAGATGAACCATGCTGGGACAATGAAGAGATGAACTCATCCTTGGACAATGGAGAGATGAACCGGGCTGGGACAATGGAGAGATGAACCAGGCTGGAAAAATTGAGAAATGAAACATGCAGGGACAATGGAGAGATGAACCGGTTGGGACAATGAAGAAAAGAATCCAGGTTGGGACAATGGAGAGATGAACTCTTGTGTGGACAATGGAGAGATGAACGAAAGCTGGGACATTGGAGAGATGAACCAACTGGGACAATGGAGAGATAAACCCATGCTGAGACAATGGAGAGATGAACCAGGTTGGGACAATGGAGGGATAAACCCATGCTAAGACAATGGAGAGATGAACCAGGTTTAGACAATGGAGAGACGAACAAGACTGAGACAATGGAGAGATGAGCACAGGCTGGGACAATGAAGAGATTAACACATGCTGAGACAATGGAGAGATGAACCATGCTGGGACAATGAAGAGATGAACCCAGGCTGGGACAATGGAGAGATGAACTCATGCTTGGACAATGAGAGATATACCAGGCAGGGACAATGGAGTGATGAAACAGGCAGGGACAATGGAGAGATGAGCCAGGTTGGGACATTGGAGAGATGAACCATGCTGGGACAATGGAGAGATGAACTCATCCTTGGACAATGGAGAGAAGAACCAGGCTGGGACAATCGAGAGATGATCCATGCTGGGACAATGAAGAAATGTACCCAGGCTGGTACAATGGAGAGATGAACTCATGCTTGGACAATGGAAAGATATACAAGGCAGGGACAATGGAGTGATGAAACAGGCTGGGACAATGGAGAGATGAGCCAGGTTGGGACATTGGAGAGATGAACCATGCTGGGACAATGGAGAGATGAACTCATCCTTGGACAATGGAGAGAAGAACCAGGCTGGGACAATCGAGAGATGATCCATGCTGGGACAATGAAGAAATGTACCCAGGCTGGTACAATGGAGAGATGAACTCATGCTTGGACAATGGAAAGATATACAAGGCAGGGACAATGGAGTGATGAAACAGGCTGGGACAATGGAGAGATGAACCAGGTTGGGACATTGGAGAGATGAACCATGCTGGGACAATGGAGAGATGAACCAGGGTGGGACATTGGAGAGATGAACCAGGCAGGACAATGGAGAGATGAACCAGGTTGGGACAATGGAGAGGAGAACTCATGCTGGGACAATAGCGAAATGAACCAGGTTGGGACAATGGAGAGATGAACCATGCTGAGACAATGGACAGTTGAACCATGCTGGCAAAATGGAGAGATGAACCCAGGCTCTGACAAGGCAGAGATAAACCATTCTGTGACAATGGAGAGATGAACCCATGCTGAGACAATGGAGAGTAGAACCCAGGCTGGGACAATGGAGAGATGAACCAGGTTGGGACTATGGAGAGATGAACCATGCTGAGACATTGAAGAGATGAACCAGGCTGAGACAATGGAGACTTGAACCCAGGCTGGTACAATGAAGACATGTACCCAGGCTGGGACAATGGAGAGAGGAACCCATGCTGGGACAATTAAGAGATGAACTCATGCTTTCACAATGGATAGATGAAAGCAAGCTGGGAAAATGAAGACATGAACCCAGGCTGGGAAAATGGAGAGATGAAGCCATGCTGGGACAATGGAGAGATGAACCCAGGCATGGACAATGGAGAGATGAACCTATGCAGAGTCTTGGAGAGATGAACCATGCTGGCACAATGGAGAGATGAACCCAGGATCTGACAATGGAGAGATGAACCATTCAGGGACATTGGAGAGATGAACCCATGCTGAGACAATGGAGAAAACAACCCAGGCTGGGACTATGGAGAGATGAACCCATGCTCAGACATGGAGAGAAGAACCAGGCTGGTACAATAGAGAGATGAACCTTGCTGGGACAATGGAGAGATAAACCATGCTGTCACAATGGAGACATGAATCAAGGCTCTGTCAAGGGAGAGATGAACTATGCAGGGACAATGGAGAGATGAACCCATGCTGAGAAAATGGAGAGATGAACCCAGTCTGGGACAATGGAGAGATGAACTCATGCTGGGACATTGGAGAGATGAACCAGGCGGGACAATGGAGAGATGAACCAGGTTGGGACAATGGATAGATGAACCATGCTGGGACAATGGAGAGATGAACTCATCCTTGGACAATGGAGAGATGAACCAGGTTGGGACTATGGAGAGATCAACCATGCTGAGACATTGAAGAGATGAAACAGGCTGAGACAATGGAGACTTGAACCCAGGCTGGTAAAATGAAGAGATGTACCCAGGCTGGGACAATGGAGAGAGGAACCCATGCTGGGACAATGAAGAGATGAACTCATGCTTTGACAATGGATAGATGAACGCAAGCTGGGGAAATGAAGACATGAACCCAGGCTGGGAAAATGGAGAGATGATGCCATGCTGGGACAATGGAGAGATGAACCTAGGCTTGGACAATGGAGAGATGAACCTATGCAGAGTCTTGGAGAGATGAACCCAGGCTCTGACAATGGAGAGATGAACCTTGCTGGGACAATGGAGACATCAACCATGCTGTCACAATGGAGACATGAATCCAGGCTCTGTCAAGGGAGAGATGAACTATGCCAGGACAATGGAGAGATGAACCCATGCTGAGACAATGGAGAGATGAACCCAGTCTGGGACAATGGAGAGATGAACTCATGCTGGGACATTGTGAGATGAACCAGTCGGGACAATGTAGAGATGAACCAGGTTGGGACAATGGAGAGATGAACCATGCTGGGACAATGGAGAGAGGAACTCATCCTTGGACAATGGAGAGATGAACCAGGCTGGGACAATCGAGAGACGATCCATGCTGGGACAATGAAGAAATGAACCCAGGCTGGTACAATGGAGAGATGAACTCATGCTTGGACAATGGAGAGATATACCAGGCAGGGACAATGGAGTGATGAAACAGGCTGGGACAATGGAGAGATGAACCAGGTTGGGACTATGGAGAGAAGAACCATGCTGAGACAATGGAGAGATCAACCATGCTGTCACAATGGAGACATGAATCCATGCTCTGTCAAGGGAGAGATGAACTATGCCGGGACAATGGAGAGATGAACCCATGCTGAGACAATGGAGAGATGAACCCAGTCTGGGACAATGGAGAGATGAACTCATGCTGGGACATTGGAGAGATGAACCAGGCGGGACAATGGAGAGATGAACCAGGTTGGGACAATGGAGAGATGAACCATGCTGGGACAATGGAGAGATGAACTAATCCTTGGACAATGGAGAGATGAACCAGGCTGGGACAATCGAGAGATGAACCATGCTGGGACAATGAAGAAATGAACCCAGGCTGGAACAATGGAGAGATGAACTCATGCTTGGACAATGGAAAGATATACCAGGCAGGGACAATGGAGTGATGAAACAGGCAGGGACAATGGAGAGATGAGCCAGGTTGGGATATTGGAGAGATGAACCATGCTGGGACAATGGAGAGATGAACCAGGGTGGGACAATGGAGAGGTGAACCTTGCTGAGACAATGGAGAGCTGAACCATGCTGGCAAAATGGAGGGATGAAGCCAGGCTCTGACAAGGCAGAGATGAACCATTCTATGACAACGGAGAGATGAACCGAGGCTGAGACAATGGAGAGTGGAACCCAGGCTGGGACAATGGAGAGATGAACCAGGTTGGGACTATGGAGAGATGAACCATGCTGAGACATTGAAGAGATGAACCAGGATGAGACAATGGAGACTTGAACCCAGGCTGGTACAATGAAGAGATGTACCCAGGCTGGGACAATGGAGAGAAGAACCCATGCTGGGACAATGAAGAGGTGAACTCATGCTTTGACAATGGATAGATGAACGCAAGCTGGGAAAATTAAGGCATGAACCTAGGCTGGGAAAATGGAGAGATGAAGCCATGCTGGGACAATGGAGAGATGAACCCAGGCTTGGACAATGGAGAGATGAACCTATGCAGAGTCTTGGAGAGATGAACCATGCTGCCACAATGGAGAGATGAACCCAGGCTTTGACAATGGAGAGATGAACCATTCAGGGACAATGGAGAGGTGAATTAATGCTTGGACAATTGAGAGATGAACCAGGTAGGACAATTGTGAGAGGAACTCTTCCTTGGTAATGGAGAGATGAACAGAGGCTGGAACAAAGGAGTGTGGGAACCAGGCTGGGACAATGGAGAGATGAACTCATGCTTGGACAATGGAGAGATGAACCATGCTGAGACAATGGAGAGATGAACCATGCTGGCACAATGGAGAGATGAACCCAGGCTCTGACAAGGCAGAGATGAACCATGCTGTGACAATTGAGAGATGATCCATGCTGGGACAATGAAGAAATGTACCCAGGCTGGTACAATGGAGAGATGAACTCATGCTTGGACAATGGAAAGATATACAAGGCAGGGACAATGGAGTGATGAAACAGGCTGGGACAATGGAGAGATGAACCAGGTTGGGACATTGGAGAGATGAACCATGCTGGGACAATGGAGAGATGAACCAGGGTGGGACATTGGAGAGATGAACCAGGCAGGACAATGGAGAGATGAACCAGGTTGGGACAATGGATAGGAGAACTCATGCTGGGACAATAGCGAAATGAACCAGGTTGGGACAATGGAGAGATGAACCATGCTGAGACAATGGACAGTTGAACCATGCTGGCAATATGGAGAGATGAACCCAGGCTCTGACAAGGCAGAGATAAACCATTCTGTGACAATGGAGAGATGAACCCATGCTGAGATAATGGAGAGTAGAACCCAGGCTGGGACAATGGAGAGATGAACCAGGTTGGGACTATGGAGAGATGAACCATGCTGAGACATTGAAGAGATGAACCAGGCTGAGACAATGGAGACTTGAACCCAGGCTGGTACAATGAAGAGATGTACCCAGGCTGGGACAATGGAGAGAGGAACCCATGCTGGGACAATTAAGAGATGAACTCATGCTTTCACAATGGATAGATGAAAGCAAGCTGGGAAAATGAAGACATGAACCCAGGCTGGGAAAATGGAGAGATGAAGCCATGCTGGGACAATGGAGAGATGAACCCAGGCATGGACAATGGAGAGATGAACCTATGCAGAGTCTTGGAGAGATGAACCATGCTGGCACAATGGAGAGATGAACCCAGGATCTGACAATGGAGAGATGAACTATTCAGGGACATTGGAGAGATGAACCCATGCTGAGACAATGGAGAAAACAACCCAGGCTGGGACTATGGAGAGATGAAACCAGGCTTGGACAATGGAGAGATGAACCCATGCTCAGACATGGAGAGAAGAACCAGGCTGGTACAATAGAGAGATGAACCTTGCTGGGACAATGGAGAGATCAACCATGCTGTCACAATGGAGACATGAATCCAGGCTCTGTCAAGGGAGAGATGAACTATGCAGGGACAATGGAGAGATGAACCCATGCTGAGACAATGGAAAGATGAACCCAGTCTGGGACAATGGAGAGATGAACTCATGCTGGGACATTGGAGAGATGAACCAGGCGGGACAATGGAGAGATGAACCAGGTTGGGACAATGGATAGATGACCCATGCTGGGACAATGGAGAGATGAACTCATCCTTGGACAATGGAGAGATGAACCAGGTTGGGACTATGGAGAGATGAACCATGCTGAGACATTGAAGAGATGAAACAGGCTGAGACAATGGAGACTTGAACCCAGGCTGGTAAAATGAAGAGATGTACCCAGGCTGGGACAATGGAGAGAGGAACCCATGCTGGGACAATGAAGAGATGAACTCATGCTTTGACAATGGATAGATGAACGCAAGCTGGGGTAATGAAGACATGAACCCAGGCTGGGAAAATGGAGACATGAAGCCATGCCGGGACAATGGAGAGATGAACCCAGGCTTGGACAATGGAGAGATGAACCTATGCAGAGTCTTGGAGAGATGAACCCAGGCTCTGACAATGGAGAGATGAACCTTGCTGGGAAAATGGAGAGATCAACCATGCTGTCACAATGGAGACATGAATCCAGGCTCTGTCAAGGGAGAGATGAACTATGCCAGGACAATGGAGAGATGAACCCATGCTGAGACATGGAGAGATGAACCAAAGCTGGGACAATGGAGAGATGAACCAGGCTGGGACAATGGAGAGATAAACCCATGCTGAGACAATGGAGAGAATAACCAGGTTGGGACAATGGAGAGATGAACTCTTGCTTGGAGAATGGAGAGATGAACCAAAGCTGGGACAATGGAGAGATGAACCAGCCTGGGACAATGGAGAGATAAACACATGCAGAGACAATGGAGAGATGAACCAGGTTGGCACAATGGAGAGATGAACCATGTTGAGGCAATGAGAGACGAACCAATGCTGAGACAATTGAGAGATGAACCAGGCTGGGACAATAGAGAGATGACCCAGGCTGGGAAAATTGAGAGATGAACCATGCTGGGACACTGGAGAGATGAACCAGGTTGGGACAATGAAGAAAAGAATCCAGGTTGGGACAATGGAGAGATCAATTCTTGCTTGGACAATGGAGAAATGAACCAAATCTGGGACAATGGAGTGATGAACCAGGCTGGGACAATGGAGACATGAACTCATGCTTGAACAATGGAGAGATGAACCAGGCTGGGGCATTGGAGAGATGAACCATCCTGGGACAATGGAGAGATGAACAAGGCTGGGACAATGGAAAGATAAACCCATGCTGAGAAAATAGAGAGATGAACCAGGTTGGGACAATGGAAAGATCAACTCTTGCTTGGACAATGGAGAGATGAACCCATGCTGAGACAATGGACACATGATCCAGGTTGGGACAATGAATAGAAGAATCCAGGTTGGGACAATGGAGAGATGAATTCTTGCTTGGACAATGGAGAGATTAACCGAAGCTGGGACAATGGAGAGATGACCTGATGCTGAGACATTGGAGAGATGAACCCAGACTCGGACAATGAAGACATTAACCCAGGTTGGGACAATGGAGAGATGAACCCAGGCTGGGACAATGGAGAGATGAACCCTGGCTGAGACAAAGCAGAGATGAACCCAGGCTTGGACAATGGAGAAACGAACCCATGCTGAGACATGGAGAGATGACCCAGGCTTGGACAATGGAGAGATGAACCTTGCTGGGACATTGGAGAGATGAACCATGCTGGCACCATGGAGAGATGAACCCAGGCTCTGACAATGGAGAGATAAAAACATGCTGTGACAATGGAGAGATGAACACATGCTGAGACAATGGAGAGTGGAACCCAGGCTGGGACAATGGAGAGATGAAATCATGCTGGGACAATGGAGAGATGAACCAGCCTGTGAAAATGGAGAGATGAACCAGGTTTGGATAATGGAGAGATGAACCCAGGCTGGGACAATGAAGACATGAACCCAGGCTGGGACAATGGAGAGATGAACCCAGGATGGGACAATGGAGAGATGAACCCAGGCTTGGACAATGGAGAGATGAAACCATGCTGAGACATGGAGAGGTGAACCAGGCTTGGACATTGGAGAGATGAACCTTGCTGGTACAATGGAGAGATGAACCATGCTGGCAAAATGGGGAGATGAACCCAGGTTCTGACAAAGTAGACATGAACCATGTAGGGCCAATGCAGAGATGAACCCTTGCTGAGACTATGGAGAGATGAACCCAGGCTGGGACAATGGAGAGATGAACTCATGCTGGGACAATGGAGAGATGAAACAGGCTGACACAAAGGAGAGATGAACCAGGTTGGGACAATGGATAGATGAAACATGCTGGGAAAATGGAGAGATGAACTCATCCTTGGACAATGGCGAGGTGAACCAGGCTGGGAAAACCGAGAGATGAACCTTGCTTGGACAATGAAGAAATGAACCCAGGCTGGTACAATGGAGAGATGAACTCATGCTTCTACAATGGAAAGATGAACCAGGCTGGGACAATGGAGAGATGAACAAGTTTGGGAAAATGAAGAAATGAATCCAGGTTGAGACAATGGAGAGATGAACTCTTGCTTGGACAATGGAGAGATGAACCAAAGCTGGGACAATGGAGAGATGAACCAAGCTGGGAAATGGAGAGATAAACCCATGCTGAGACAATGGAGAGAAGAACCAGGCTGGGACAATGGAGAGATGAACCATGCTGAGACAATGGAGAGATGAACCCAGGCTGGGACAATGGAGAGATGAACCATGCTGGCACAATGGAGAGATGAACCAGGCTGGGACAATGGAGAGATGAACCATGCTTATAAAATGGAGAGATGAACCCAGTATGGGACAATGGAGACATGAACATTGCTGGGGCAATGGAGAGATGAACCAGGCTGGGACAATGGAGAGATGAAGCAGGCTGGGACACTGGAGATATGAACTCTTGCTTGGACAATCAAGAGATGAACCAATGCTGAGAAAATGGAGAGATGAACCCCGGCTGGGACAATGAAAACATGGACCCAGGCTGGGACAATGGAGAGATGAACCCAAGCTGGGAAAATGGAGAGATGAACCATGCTGGGACAATGGAGAAATGAACCTAGGTTGGGACAATGCAGAGATGAACCATGCTGACACAATGCCTAGATGATCCATGCTGAGACAATGTAGAGTTGAACCCAGGCTGGTACAAAGAAGAGAAGTACCCAGGCAGGGACAATGGAGAGATGAACTCATGTTTGGACAATGGAGAGATGAACCCATGCTGAGACAATGGAGAGATGAACCCAGGCTGGGACAATGGAGAGATGAACCATGCTGGGACAAGTCAGAGATGAACCAGGCTGGGACAATAGAGGGTTGAACACAGGCTGGTACAATGAAGAGATGTACACAGGCTGTCACAATGGAGAGATGAACTCATGTTTGGACAATGGAGAGATGAACCCATGCTGTGACAATGGAGAGATGAACCCAAGCTGGAACAATGTAGAGATGAACCATGCAGACACAATGGCGAGATGAACCATGCTGGGACAATGAAGAGATGAACCCAGGCTGGGACAATAAAGAGATGAACCAGGCTGGGACAATAGAGGGTTGAACACAGGCTGGTACAATGAAGAGATGTACACAGGCTGTCACAATGGAGAGATTAACCCTTGCTTGGACAATGGAGAGATGAACCGAAGCTGGGACAATGGAGAAATGAACCAATGCTGAGACAATGGAGAGGTGAACCCAGGCTGGGACAATGAAGACATTAACCCAGGTTGGGAAAATGGAGAGATGCACCCAGGCTGGGACAATCGAGAGATGAACCATGCTGGGACAATGAAGAAATGAACCCAGGCTGGGACAATGGAGAGATGAACTCATGCTTGGACAATGGAGAGATGAGCCAGGTTGGGACAATGGAGAGATGAACCAATGCTGAGACAATGGAGAGATGAACCTAGACTGGGACAATGAAAATATTTAACCAGGTTGGGACAATGTAGAGAAGAATCCAGGTTGGGACAATGGAGAGATGAACTCTTGCTTGGACAATGGAGAGATGAACTGAAGCTGGGACAATATAGAGATGAACCATGCTGGGACAATGGACAGATGAACCATGCTCAGATAATGTAGTGATGAACACATGCTGAGACAATGGAGAGATTAACTGAAACTGGGACAATGGAGAGATGAACCAGGCTGGGACAATGGAGAGTTGAACTCATGCTGGGACAATGGATAGATGAACCCAGGCTGAGACAATGGAGAGATGAACCCAGGCTGGGACAATGGAGAGATGAACCCATGCTGGGAAAATGGAGAGATCAACCCAGGCTTGGACAATGGAGAGATGAACCCATGCTGAGACATGGAGAGATGAATCAGGGTGGAACAATAGAGAGATGAACCATGCTGTGACAATGGAGAGATGAACCATGCTGGCACAATGGAGAGATGAACCCAGGCTCTGACAATGGAGAGATGAACCATCCTGGGACAATGGAGAGATGAACCCATGCTGAGACAATGGAGAGATGAACCCAGACTGGGACAATGGAGAGATGAATTGCTGCTGGGACAAAGGCGAGTGGAACCCAGACAGTGACAATGGACAGATTAACCATTCTGAGACAAAGGAGAGATGAACCATGCTGGCACAATGGAGAGATGAACCCAGGTTCTGACAAGGAAGAGATGAACTATGCTGGGACAATGGATAGATCAACCCATTCTGAGACAATGGAGAATGGAACCCAGGCTGGGACAAAGGAATGATATACCAGGCTGGGACAATGGAGTGATGAACCATGCAGAGACAATGAAGAGATGAACCAGGCTGAGACAATGGAGAGTTGAACCCAGCCTGGTACAATGAAGAGATGTACCCTGGCTGGGACAATGAATAGAAGAACCCATGCTGGGACAATGGAGAGTTGAACTTATGCTGGGACAATGGATAGATTAAGACAGGCTGGGACAATTGAGACATGAACCTATGATGGCACAATGGACAGATGAACCCAGGCTTGGACAATGGAGAGATGAACCTATGCATAGACTAGGAGAGATGAACCATGCTGGCACAATGGAGAGATGAACCAAGGCTCTGACAATGGAGAGATGAACCATGTAGGGACAATGGAGAGATGAACCCATGCTAAGACAATGGAGAAAAGAACCCAGGCTGTTACAATGGAGAGATGAACCCAGGAATGGACAATGGAGAGATGAAACCATGCAGAGACATGGAGAGATGAACCAGGCCGGTACAATGGAGACATGAACCATGCTGGGATGAAGGAGAGATGAACCATGCTGGCACAATGGAGAGATGAACCCAGGCTCTGACAATGGAGAGGTGAACCATGCAGGGACAATGGAGAGATGAACCCAGGCTGTTACAATGGAGAGATGAACCCAGGCATGGACAATGGAGAGATGAAACCATGCAGAGACATGGAGAGATGAACCAGGCTGGTACAATGGAAAGATGAACCATGCTGGGACGAAGGAGAAATGAACCTCGGCTGAGACAATGGAGATATGAACACAGGCTGGGTCAATGTAGAAATGAACTAATGCTGGGACATTGGAGAGATGAACCAGGCGGGACAATGGAGAGATGAACCATGCTTGGACAATGGAGAGATGACCCAGGTTGGGAAAATGAATAAAAGAATCCAGGTTGGAACAATGGAGAGATGAACTCTTGCTTGGACAATGGAGAGATGAACTAAAGCTGGGACAATGGAGAGATGAACCAGGCTGGGACAATGGAGAGATAAACACATGCAGAGACAATGGAGAGATGAAACAGGTTGGGACAATGGAGAGATGAACCATGTTGAGGCAATGGAGAGATGAACCCATGCTGAGACAATTGAGAGATGAACCAGGCAGGGACAATGGAGAGATGACCCAGGCTGGGAAAATTGAGAGATGAACGATGCTGGGACATTGGAGAGATGAATCAGGTTGGGACAATGAAGAAAAGAATCCAGGTTGGGACAATGGAGAGATCAACTCTTGCTTGGACAATGGAGAGATGAACCAAATCTGGGACAATGGAGAGATGAACCAGACTGGGATAATGGAGAGATGAACCAGGCTGGGACAATGGAGAGATGAACCATGCTGAGACAATGTAGAGTTGAACCCAACTGGTACAATGAATTGATGTACCGAGGCTGGGACAATGGAGAGATGAACACAGGCAGGGACAATTGAGAGATGAACCTATGCAGAGACTTGGGGAGATGACCCATGCTGGCACAATGGAGAGATGAACCCAGGCTATGACAATGGAGTATGAACCATGTAGGGACAATGGAGAGAAGAACCCATGCTGAGACAATGGAGAAAAGAACCCAGGCTGTTACAATGGAGAGATGAACCCCGGCTTGGAAAATGGAGAGATGAACACATGCTGAGACATGGAGAGATGAACCAGGCTGGTACAATGGAGAGATGAACACTGCTAGGACAGAGGAGAGATGAACCATGCCGGCACAATGAAGAGATGAACCCAGGCTCTGGCAATGGAGAGATGAATCCTGCAGGGACAATGGAGAGATGAACCCAAGCTGAGACAATGGAGAGATGAGCCCAGGCTGGGACAATGGAGAACTGAAATCATGCTGGGACATTGGAGAGATGAACCAGGCGGGACAATGGAGACATGAACCAGGTTGGGACAATGGAGTGATGAACCATGCTGGGACAATGGAGAGATGAACTCATCCTTGGACAATGGAGAGATGAACCAGGCAGGGACAATGGAGAGATGACCCAGGCTGGAAAAATTGAGAGATGAATGCTGCTGGGACAATGGAGAGATGAAACAGGTTGGGACAATGAAGAAAAGAATCCAGGTTGGGACAATGGAGAGATCAACTCTTGCTTGGACAATGGAGAGATGAACCAAATCTGGGACAATGGAGAGATGAACCAGACTGGGATAATGGAGAGATGAACCCATGCTGAGACAATTGAGAGAAGAACCAGGCTGGGACAATGGAGAGATGACCCAGCATGGGAAAATTGAGAGATGAACCTTGCAGGGACAATGGAGAGATGAACCAGGTTGGGACAATGAAGAAAAGAATCCAGGTTGGGACAATGGAGAGATCAACTCTTGCTTGGACAATGGAGAGGTGAACCAGGCTGGGACAATGGAGAGATAAACCCATGCTGAGACAATGGAGAGATGAACCAGTTTGGGACAATGGAGAGTTGAACCATACTGAGACTATTCAGAATTGTACCCAGGCTGGGACAATGAAGAGATGGACATAGGTTGGGACAAAGGAGAGAAGAACCCAGGCTGGGACAATGGAGAGATGAACCAGTTTGGGACAATGGAGAGATCAACCCAGGCTGGGACAATGGAGAGATGAACCATGCTGAACCAATGGCGAGAAGAACCATGCTGAGACAATGGAGAGTTGAACCCAGGCTGGTACAGTGTAGAGAAGTACCCAGGCAGGGACAATGGAGAGTTGAACTCATGTTTGGACAATGGAGAGATTAACCCATGCTGAGAAAGTGAAGAGATGAACCACGCTGGGACAATGGAGAGATGAACCATGCTGGGAAAATGTCGAGATGTACTCATACTGGGAAAATGAAGAGATGAACTCATGCTGGGACAATGGAGAGATGAAACTATTCTGGGACAATGGAGAGATGAACCAGACTGGGACAATGGAGTGATGAACCCATGCTGAGACAATGGAGAGAAGAATCCAGGCTGAGACAATGGAGAGATTAACAATGCTGAGACAATGGAGAGATGCACCCAGTCTGGGACAATGGAGAGATGAACCATGCTGGGACAAGGGAGAGATGAACCAGGATGGGACAATGGAGGGTTGAACCCAGGCTGGTACAATGATGAGATGTACCCAGGCTGGGACAATGGAGAGATGAACTCATGTTTGGACAATGGAGAGATGAACCCATGCTGAAACAATGGAGAGATGAACCATGCTGGGACAATGGAGAGAAGAACCTTGCTAGGACAAAGGAGAGATGTACCAGGCTGGGAAAATGGAGGGATAAACCCATGCTGAGACAATCGAGAGATGAACCAGGTTGGGACAAAGGAGAGATGAACCATACTGAGACAATGGAGAGATGCACCCAGGCTGGTAAAATGAAGAGATGTACCCAGGCTGGGACAATGCAGAGATGAACCAGGTTGGGATAATGGAGAGATGAACCCAAGCTGGGACAATGGAGAGATGAACAGAAACTGGGAAAATGGAGACATGAACTCAATTTTGGACAATGGCGAGATGATCACAGGCTGGGACAATAAAGAAATGAACCATGCTTGGACAATGGAGAGATGAACCAGGCTGGGACAATGGAGATATCAACCATGGTGGGACAATGGAGAGATGATCCCAGGTTGGGACAATGGAGAGATGAACCGAAGATGGGACAATGGAGAGATGAACCATGCTGAGACAATGGAGAGATAAACCCAGGCTGGGAAAATGGAGAGATGAACCCAGGCAGGGATAATGAAGAGATGAACCCAGGCTGGGACAATGGAGAGATGAACCCATGCTGAGATATAGAGAAATGAACCAATCTTGGACAATGGAGAGATGAACCTTGCTTGGACATTGGAGAGATGAACCATACTGGGACAATGGACAGATGTACCCATGGTGAGACAATGGAGAGATGAACCAGGTTGGGACAATGGTGAGATACACCCATGCTCTGACAATGGAGAGATGAACCTATGCAGAGACTTGGAGCGATGAACCAAGCTGGCACAATGGAGAGATGAACCCAGGCTGGGACAATGGAGAGATGAACATTGCAGGGAAAATGGAGAGATGAACCCATGCTGAGACAATGGTGAAATGAACCCAGGCTTGGACAATGGAGAGATAAACACATGCTGAGACATGGAGAGATGAAGCATGCTGGCACAATGGAGAAATGAACCTTGCTGGGACAATGGAGAGATGAACCATGCTGGGACAATGGAGAGATGAACCCATGCTGAGACAATCGAGAGATGCACCCAGGCTGGGACAATGGAGAGATGAACCATGCTGTGATAATGTAGTGATGAACCCATAATGAGACAATGGAGAGATAAACCCGGGCTGCGACAATGGAGAGATGAACTCATGCTGGGACAAGTTAGAGATACCATGCTGGGACAATGGAGAGATGGACCGAAGCTGGGACAATATAAAGATTAACCAAGCTGGGACAATGGAGAGAAGAACCATTCTGTGATAATGTAGTGATGAACCCATACTGAGAAAATGGAGAGATGAACATAGACTGGGAGAAAGGAGAGATGAACCATTCAGGGACAATGGAGAGATGAATTAATGCTTGGACAATTGAGAGATGAACTCTTCCTTGGCAATGGAGAGATGAACAGAGGCTGGAACAAAGGAGTGTGGAAACCAGGCTGCGACAATGGAGAGATGAACTCATGCTTGGACAATGGAGAGATGAACCATGCTGAGACAATGGAGAGATGAACCATGCTGGCACAATGGAGAGATGAACCCAGGCTCTGACAAGGCAGAGATGAACCATGCTGTGACAATTGAGAGATGAACCCATGCTGGGACAATGGAGAGATGAACTCATGCTGGGACAATGGAGAGATGAACCAGATTGGGAAAATGGAGAGATGTACCAGGTTGGGACAATGGAGAGATGAACCATGCTGAGACAATGAAGAGATGAACCAGGCTGAGACAATGGAGAGTTGAACCCAGGCTGGTGCAATGAAGAGATGTACCCAGGCTGGGACTATGGAGAGAGGAACCATGCTGGGACAATGGAGAGATGAACCCAGGCTCTGACAATGGAGAGATGAACCATGCATGGACAATGGAGAGATGAACCCATGCTGAGACATGGAGAAATGAACCAGGTGGGACAATGGAGAGATGAACAAGTTGGGACAATGGAGAGATGAACCATGCTGGGACAATGAAGGGATGAACTCATCCTTGGACAATGGAGAGATAAACCAGGCTGGGACAATGGAGAGATGAACCAGGCTGGAAAAATTGAGAAATGAAACATGCAGGGACAATGGAGAGATGAACCGGTTGGGACAATGAAGAAAAGAATCCAGGTTGGGACAATGGAGAGATGAACTCTTGTGTGGACAATGGAGAGATGAACGAAAGCTGGGACATTGGAGAGATGAACCAACTGGAACAATGGAGAGATAAACCCATGCTGAGACAATGGAGAGATGAACCCAGGCTCTGACAAGGCAGAGATGAACCATTCTGTGACAACGGAGAGTTGAACCGAGGCTGAGACAATGGAGAGTGGAACCCCGGCTGGGACAATGGAGAGATGAACCAGGTTGGGACTATGGAGAGATGAACCATGCTGAGACATTGAAGAGATGAACCAGGCTGAGACAATGGAGACTTGAACCCAGGCTGGTACAATGAAGAGATGTACCCAGGCTGGGACAATGGAGAGAGGAACCCATGCTGGGACAATTAAGAGATGAACTCATGCTTTCACAATGGATAGATGAAAGCAAGCTGGGAAAATTAAGGCATGAACCCAGGCTGGGAAAATGGAGAGATGAACCCATGCTGGGACAATGGAGAGATGAACCCAGGCATGGACAATGGAGAGATGAACCTATGCAGAGTCTTGGAGAGATGAACCATGCTGGCACAATGGAGAGATGAACCCAGGATCTGACAATGGAGAGGTGAAACATTCAGGGACATTGGAGAGATGAACCCATGCTGAGACAATGGAGAAAACAACCCAGGCTGGGACTATGGAGAGATGAAACCAGGCTTGGACATTGGAGAGATGAACCCATGCTCAGACATGGAGAGAAGAATCAGGCTGGTACAATAGAGAGATGAACCTTGCTGGGACAATGGAGAGATCAACCATGCTGTCACAATGGAGACATGAATCCAGGCTCTGTCAAGGGAGAGATGAACTATGCAGGGACAATGGAGAGATGAACCCATGCTGAGACAATGGAGAGATGAACCTAGTCTGGGACAATGGAGAGATGAACTCATGCTGGGACATTGAAGAGATGAACAAGGCGGGACAATGGAGAGATGAACCAGGTTGGGACAATGGATAGATGAACCATGCTGGGACAATGGAGAGATGAACTCATCCTTGGACAATGGAGAGATGAACTAGGTTGGGACTATGGAGAGATGAACCATGCTGAGACATTGAAGAGATGAAACAGGCTGAGACAATGGAGACTTGAACCCAGGCTGGTAAAATGAAGAGATGTACCCAGGCTGGGACAATGGAGAGAGGAACCCATGCTGGGACAATGAAGAGATGAACTCATGATTTGACAATGGATAGATGAACGCAAGCTGGGGAAATGAAGACATGAACCCAGGCTGGGAAAATGGAGTGATGAAGCCATGCTGGGACAATGGAGAGATGAACCCAGGCTTGGACAATGGAGAGATGAACCTATGCAGAGTCTTGGAGAGATGAACCCAGGCTCTGACAATGGAGAGATGAACCTTGCTGGGACAATGGAGAGATCAACCATGCTGTCACAATGGAGACATGAATCCAGGCTCTGTCAAGGGAGAGATGAACTATGCCAGGACAATGGAGAGATGAACCGATGCTGAGACAATGGAGAGATGAACCCAGTCTGGGACAATGGAGAGATGAACTCATGCTGGGACATTGTGAGATGAACCAGTCGGGACAATGTAGAGATGAACCAGGTTGGGACAATGGAGAGATGAACCATGCTGGGACAATGGAGAGATGAACTCATCCTTGGACAATGGAGAGATGAACCAGGCTGGGACAATCGAGAGACGATCCACGCTGGGACAATGAAGAAATGAACCCAGGCTGGTACAATGGAGAGATGAACTCATGCTTGGACAATGGAGAGATATACCAGGCAAGGACAATGGAGTGATGAAACAGGCTGGGACAATGGAGAGATGAACCAGGTTGGGACTATGGAGAGATGAACCATGCTGAGACATTGAAGAGATGAATCAGGCTGAGACAATGGAGACTTGAACCCAGGCTGGTACAATGAAGAGATGTACCCAGGCTGGGACAATGGAGAGAGGAACCCATGCTGGGACAATGAAGAGATGAACTCATGATTTGACAATGGATAGATGAACGCAAGCTGGGGAAATGAAGACATGAACCCAGGCTGGGAAAATGGAGTGATGAAGCCATGCTGGGACAATGGAGAGATGAACCCAGGCTTGGACAATGGAGAGATGAACCTATGCAGAGTCTTGGAGAGATGAACCCAGGCTCTGACAATGGAGAGATGAACCTTGCTGGGACAATGGAGAGATCAACCATGCTGTCACAATGGAGACATGAATCCAGGCTCTGTCAAGGGAGAGATGAACTATGCCAGGACAATGGAGAGATGAACCGATGCTGAGACAATGGAGAGATGAACCCAGTCTGGGACAATGGAGAGATGAACTCATGCTGGGACATTGTGAGATGAACCAGTCGGGACAATGTAGAGATGAACCAGGTTGGGACAATGGAGAGATGAACCATGCTGGGACAATGGAGAGATGAACTCATCCTTGGACAATGGAGAGATGAACCAGGCTGGGACAATCGAGAGACGATCCACGCTGGGACAATGAAGAAATGAACCCAGGCTGGTACAATGGAGAGATGAACTCATGCTTGGACAATGAAGAGATATACCAGGCAGGGACAATGGAGTGATGAAACAGGCTGGGACAATGGAGAGATGAACCAGGTTGGGACTATGGAGAGATGAACCATGCTGAGACATTGAAGAGATGAATCAGGCTGAGACAATGGAGACTTGAACCCAGGCTGGTACAATGAAGAGATGTACCCAGGCTAGGACAATGGAGATAGGAACCCATGCTGGGACAATGAAGAGATGAACTCATGCTTTGACAATGGATAGATGAACGCAAGCTGTGAAAATGAAGACATGAAACCAGGCTGGGAAAATGGAGAGATGAAGCCATGCTGGGACAATGGAGAGATGTAACCCAGGCTTGGACAATGGAGAGATGAACCTATGCAAAGTCTTGGAGAGATGAACCATGCTGGCACAATGGAGATATGAACTCATCCTTGGACAATGGAGAGATGAACCAGGCTGGGACAATCGAGAGACGATCCACGCTGGGACAATGAAGAATTGAACCCAGGCTGGTACAATGGAGAGATGAACTCATGCTTGGACAATGGAGAGATATACCAGGCAGGGACAATGGAGTGATGAAACCGGCTGAGACAATGGAGAGATGAACCAGGTTGGGACTATGGAGAGATGAACCATGCTGAGACATTGAAGAGATGAATCAGGCTGAGACGATGGAGACTTGAACCCAGGCTGGTACAATGAAGAGATGTACCCAGGCTAGGACAATGGAGATAGGAACCCATGCTGGGACAATGAAGAGATGAACTCATGCTTTGACAATGGATAGATGAACGCAAGCTGGGAAAATGAAGACATGAAACCAGGCTGGGAAAATGGAGAGAAGAAGCCATGCTGGGACAATGGAGAGATGTAACCCAGGCTTGGACAATGGAGAGATGAACCTATGCAAAGTCTTGGAGAGATGAACCATGCTGGCACAATGGAGAGATGAACCCAGGCTCTGACAATGGAGAGATGAACCATTCAGGGACAATGGAGAGATGAACCCATGCTGAGACAATGGAGAAAATAACCCAGGCTGGGACTATGGGGAGATGAAACCAGGCTTGGACATTGGAGAGATGAACCTATGCAAAGTCTTGGAGAGATGAACCATGCTGGCACAATGGAGAGATGAACCCAGGCTCTGACAATGGAGAGATGAACCATTCAGGGACAATGGAGAGATGAACCCATGCTGAGACAATGGAGAAAATAACCCAGGCTGGGACTATGGTGAGATGAAACCAGGCTTGGACATTGGAGAGATGAACCCATGCTCAGACATGGAGAGAAGAACCAGGCTGGTACAATGGAGAGATGAACCTTGCTGGGACAATGGAGAGATCAACCATGCTGTCACAATGGAGACATGAATCCAGGCTCTGTCAAGTGAGAGATGAACTATGCCGGGACAATGGAGAGATGAACCCATGCTGAGACAATGGAGAGATGAACCCAGTCTGGGACAATGGAGTGATGAACTCATGCTGGGACATTGGAGAGATGAAGGAGGCGGGACAATGGAGAGATGAACCATGCTGGGACAATGGAGAGATGAACCATGCTGGCACAATGGAGAGATGAACCCAGGCTCTGACAAGGCAGAGATGAACCATGCTGTGACAATTGAGAGATGAACCCATGCTGGGACAATGGAGAGATGAACTCATGCTGGCACAATGGAGAGATGAACCAGATTGGGAAAATGGAGAGATGTACCAGGTTGGGACAATGGAGAGATGAACCATGCTGAGACAATGAAGAGATGAACCAGGCTGAGACAATGGAGAGTTGAACCCAGGCTGGTGCAATGAAGAGACGTACCCAGGCTGGGACTATGGAGAGAGGAACCATGCTGGGACAATGGAGAGATGAACCCAGGCTCTGACAATGGAGAGATGAACCATGCATGGACAATGGAGAGATGAACCCATGCTGAGACATGGAGAAATGAACCAGGTGGGACAATGGAGAGATGAACAAGTTGGGACAATGGAGAGATGAACTATGCTGGGACAATGAAGAGATGAACTCATCCTTGGACAATGGAGAGATGAACCAGGCTGGGACAATGGAGAGATGAACCAGGCTGGAAAAATTGAGAAATGAAACATGCAGGGACAATGGAGAGATGAACCGGTTGGGACAATGAAGAAAAGAATCCAGGTTGGGACAATGGAGAGATGAACTCTTGTGTGGACAATGGAGAGATGAACGAAAGCTGGGACATTGGAGAGATGAACCAACTGGGACAATGGAGAGATAAACCCATGCTGAGACAATGGTGAGATGAACCAGGTTGGGACAATGGAGGGATAAACCCATGCTAAGACAATGGAGAGATGAACCAGGTTTAGACAATGGAGAGATGAACCATACTTAGACAATGGAGAGATGAACCCAGGCGGGGACAATGAAGAGATTAACACATGCTGAGACAATGGAGAGATGAACCATGCTGGGACAATGAAGAGATGAACCCACGCTGGGACAATGGTGAGATGAACTCATGCTTGGACAATGGAGAGATATACCAGGCAGGGAAAATGGAGTGATGAAACAGGCAGCAAAAATGGAGAGATGTGCCAGGTTGGGACATTGGAGAGATGAACCATGCTGGGACAATGGAGAGATGATCTCATGCTGGGACATTGGAGAGATGAACCAGGCAAGACAATGGAGAGATGAACCACGTTGGAACAATGGAGAGATGAACCATGCTGGGACAATGAAGAGATGAACTCATCCTTGGACAATGGAGAGAAGAACCAGGCTGGGACAATCGAGAGATGATCCATGCTGGGACAATGAAGAAATGTACCCAGGCTGGTACAATGGAGAGATGAACTCATGCTTGGACAATGGAGAGAAGAACCAGGATGGGACAATCGAGAGATGATCCATGCTGGGACAATGAAGAAATGTACCCAGGCTGGTACAATGGAGAGATGAACTCATGCTTGGACAATGGAAAGATATACAAGGCAGGGACAATGGAGTGATGAAACAGGCTGGGACAATGGAGAGATGAACCAGGTTGGGACATTGGAGAGATGAACCATGCTGGGACAATGGAGAGATGAACCAGGGTGGGACATTGGAGTGATGAACCAGGCAGGACAATGGAGAGATGAACCAGGTTGGGACAATGGAGAGGAGAACTCATGCTGGGACAAAAGCGAGATGAACCAGGTTGGGACAATGGAGAGATGAACCATGCTGAGACAATGGACAGTTGAACCATGCTGGCAAAATGGAGAGATGAACCCAGGCTCTGACAAGGCAGAGATAAACCATTCTGTGACAATGGAGAGATGAACCCATGCTGAGACAATGGAGAGTGGAACCCAGGCTGGGACAATGGAGAGATGAACCAGGTTGGGACTATGGAGAGATGAACCATGCTGAGACATTGAAGAGATGAACCAGGCTGAGACAATGGAGACTTGAACCCAGGCTGGTACAATGAAGAGATGTACCCAGGCTGGGACAATGGAGAGAGGAACCCATGCTGGGACAATTAAGAGATGAACTCATGCTTTCACAATGGATAGATGAAAGCAATTGGGAAAATTAAGGCATGAACCCAGGCTGGGAAAATGGAGAGATGAAGCCATGCTGGGAAAATGGAGAGATGAACCCAGGCATGGACAATGGAGAGATGAACCTATGCAGAGTCTTGGAGAGATGAACCATGCTGGCACAATGGAGAGATGAACCCAGGATCTGACAATGGAGAGATGAACCATTCAGGGACATTGGAGAGATGAACCCATGCTGAGACAATGGAGAAAACAACCCAGGCTGGGACTATGGAGAGATGTAACCAAGCTTGGACATTGGAGAGATGAACCCATGCTCAGACATGGAGAGAAGAACCAGGCTGGTACAATAGAGAGATGAACCTTGCAGGGACAATGGAGAGATCAACCATGCTGTCACAATGGAGACATGAATCCAGGCTCTGTCAAGGGAGAGATGAACTATGCAGGGACAATGGAGAGATGAACCCATGCTGAGACAATGGAGAGATGAACCCAGTCTGGGACAATGGAGAGATGAACTCATGCTGGGACATTGGAGAGATGAACCAGGCGGGACAATGGAGAGATGAACCAGGTTGGGACAATGGATACATGAACCATGCTGGGACAATGGAGAGATGAACACATCCTTGGACAATGGAGAGATGAACCAGGTTGGGACTATGGAGAGATGAACCATGCTGAGACATTGAAGAGATGAAAAAGGCTGAGACAATGGAGACTTGAACCCAGGCTGGTAAAATGAAGAGATGTACCCAGGCTGGGACAATGGAGAGAGGAACCCATGCTGGGACAATGAAGAGATGAACTCATGCTTTGACAATGGATAGATGAACGCAAGCTGGGGAAATGAAGACATGAACCCAGGCTGGGATAATGGAGTGATGAAGCCATGCTGGGACAATGGAGAGATGAACCCAGGCTTGGACAATGGAGAGATGAACCTATGCAGAGTCTTGGAGAGATGAACCCAGGCTCTGACAATGGAGAGATGAACCTTGCTGGGACAATGGAGAGATCAACCATGCTGTCACAATGGAATCATGAATCCAGGCTCTGTCAAGGGAGAGATGAACTATGCCGGGACAATGGAGAGATGAACCCATGCTGAGACAATGGAGAGATGAACCCAGTCTGGGACAATGGAGAGATGAACTCATGCTGGGACATTGTGAGATGAACCAGGCGGGACAATGTAGAGATGAACCAGGTTGGGACAATGGAGAGATGAACCATGCTGGGACAATGGAGAGATGAACTCATCCTTGGACAATGGAGAGATGAACCAGGCTGGGACAATCGAGAGACGATCCACGCTGGGACAATGAAGAAATGAACCCAGGCTGGAACAATGGAGAGATGAACTCATGCTTGGACAATGGAGAGATATACCAGGCAGGGACAATGGAGTGATGAAACAGGCTGGGACAATGGAGAGATGAACCAGGTTGGGACTATGGAGAGATGAACCATGCTGAGACATTGAAGAGATGAATCAGGCTGAGACAATGGAGACTTGAACCCAGGCTGGTACAATGAAGAGATGTACCCAGGCTAGGACAATGGAGATAGGAACCCATGCTGGGACACTGAAGAGATGAACTCATGCTTTGACAATGGATAGATGAACGCAAGCTGGGAAAATGAAGACATGAAACCATGCTGGGAAAATGGAGAGATGAAGCCATGCTGGGACAATGGAGAGATGTAACCCAGGCTTGGACAATGGAGAGATGAACCTATGCAAAGTCTTGGAGAGATGAACCATGCTGGCACAATGGAGAGATGAACCCAGGCTCTGACAATGGAGAGATGAACCATTCAGGGACAATGGAGAGATGAACCCATGCTGAGACAATGGAGAAAATAACCCAGGCTGGGACTATGGTGAGATGAAACCAGGCTTGGACATTGGAGAGATGAACCCATGCTCAGACATGGAGAGAAGGACCAGGCTGGTACAATGGAGAGATGAACCTTGCTGGGACAATGGAGAGATCAACCATGCTGTCACAATGGAGACATGAATCCAGGCTCTGTCAAGTGAGAGATGAACTATGCCGGGACAATGGAGAGATGAACCCATGTTGAGACAATGGAGAGATGAACCCAGTCTGGGACAATGGAGAGATGAACTCATGCTGGGACATTGGAGAGATGAACCAGGCGGGACAATGGAGAGATGAACCATGCTGGGACAATGGAGAGATGAACTCATCCTTGGACAATGGAGGGATGAACCAGGCTGGGACAATCGAGAGATGAACCATGCTGGGACAATGAAGAAATGAACCCAGGCTGGAACAATGGAGAGATGAACTCATGCTTGGACAATGGAAAGATATACCAGGCAGAGACAATGGAGTGATGAAACAGGCAGGGACAATGGAGAGATGAGCCAGGTTGGGATATTGGAGAGATGAACCATGCTGGGACAATGGAGAGATGAACCAGTGTGGGACAATGGAGAGGTGAACTCATGCTGGGACAATAGCGAGATGAACCAGGTTGGGACAATGGAGAGATGAACCATGCTGAGACAATGGAGAACTGAACCATGCTGGCAAAATGGAGAGATGAACCCAGGCTCTGACAAGGCAGAGATGAACCATTCTGTGACAACGGAGAGATGAACCGAGGCTGAGACAATGGAGAGTGGAACCCAGGCTGGGACAATGGAGAGATGAACCAGGTTGGGACTATGGAGAGATGAACCATGCTGAGATATTGAAGAGATGAACCAGGCTGAGACAATGGAGACTTGAACCCAGGCTGGTACAATGAAGAGATGTACCCAGGCTGGGACAATGGAGAGAGGAACCCATGCTGGGACAATTAAGAGATGAACTCATGCTTTCACAATGGATAGATGAAAGCAAGCTGGGAAAATTAAGGCATGAACCCAGGCTGGGAAAATGGAGAGATGAAGCCATGCTGGGACAATGGAGAGATGAACCCAGGCATGGACAATGGAGAGATGAACCTATGCAGAGTCTTGGAGAGATGAACCATGCTGGCACAATGGAGAGATGAACCCAAGCTTTGACAATGGAGAGATGAACCATTAAGGGACAATGGAGAGATGAACCCATGCTGAGACAATGGAGAAAATAACCCAGGCTGGGACTATGGGGAGATGAAACCAGGCTTGGACATTGGAGAGATGAACCCATGCTCAGACATGGAGAGAAGAACCAGGCTGGTACAATGGAGAGATGAACCTTGCTGGGACAATGGAGAGATCAACCATGCTGTCACAATGGAGACATGAATCCAGGCTCTGTCAAGGGAGAGATGAACTATGCCGGGACAATGGAGAGATGAACCCATGCTGAGACAATGGAGAGATGAACCCAGTCTGGGAAAATGGAGAGATGAACTCATGCTGGGACATTGGAGAGATGAAGGAGGCGGGACAATGGAGAGATGAACCAGGTTGGGACAATGGAGAGATGAACCATGCTGGGACAATGGAGAGATGAACTCATCCTTGGACAATGGAGAGATGAACCAGGCTGGGACAATCGAGATATGAACCATGCTGGGACAATGAAGAAATGAACCCAGGCTGGAACAATGGAGAGATGAACTCATGCTTGGACAATGGAAAGATATACCAGGCAGGGACAATGGAGTGATGAAACAGGCAGGGACAATGGAGAGATGTGCCAGGTTGGGATATTGGAGAGATGAACCATGCTGGGACAATGGAGAGATGAACCAGGGTGGGACAATGGAGAGGTGAACTCATGCTGGGACAATAGCGAGATGAACCAGGTTGGGACAATGGAGAGATGAACCATGCTGAGACAATGGAGAGCTGAACCATGCTGGCAAAATGGAGAGATGAAGCCAGGCTCTGACAAGGCAGAGATGAACCATTCTGTGACAACGGAGAGATGAACCGAGGCTGAGACAATGGAGAGTGGAACCCAGGCTGGGACAATGGAGAGATGAACCAGGTTGGGACTATGGAGAGATGAACCATGATGAGACATTGAAGAGATGAACCAGGATGAGACAATGGAGACTTGATCCCAGGCTGGTACAATAAAGAGATGTACCCAGGCTGGGACAATGGAGAGAAGAACCCATGCTGGGACAATGAAGAGATGAACTCATGCTTTGACAATGGATAGATGAAAGCAAGCTGGGAAAATTAAGGCATGAACCCAGGCTGGGAAAATGGAGAGATGAAGCCATGTTGGGACAATGGAGAGATGAACCCAGGCTTGGACAATGGAGAGATGAACCTATGCAGAGTCTTGGAGAAATGAACCATGCTGGCACAATGGAGAGATGAACCCAGGCTCTGACAATGGAGAGATGAACCAATCAGGGACAATGGAGAGATGAATTAATGCTTGGACAATTGAGAGATGAACCAGGTAGGACAATTGTGAGAGGAACTCTTCCTTGGTAATGGAGAGATGAACAGAGACTGGAACAAAGGAGTGTGGGAACCAGGCTGGGACAATGGAGAGATGAACTCATGCTTGGACAATGGAGAGATGAACCATGCTGAGTCAATGGAGAGATGAACCATGCTGGCACAATGGAGAGATGAACCCAGGCTCTGACAAGGAAGAGATGAACCATGCTGTGACAATTGAGAGATGAACCCATGCTGGGACAATGGAGAGATGAACTCATGCTGGGACAATGGAGAGATGAACCAGATTGGGAAAATGGAGAGATGTACCAGGTTGGGACAATGGAGAGATGAACCATGCTGAGACAATGAAGAGATGAACCAGGCTGAGACAATGGAGAGTTGAACCCAGGCTGGTGCAATGAAGAGACGTACCCAGGCTGGGACTATGGAGAGAGGAACCATGCTGGGACAATGGAGAGATGAACCCAGGCTCTGACAATGGAGAGATGAACCATGCATGGACAATGGAGAGATGAACCCATGCTGAGACATGGAGAAATGAACCAGGTGGGACAATGGAGAGATGAACAAGTTGGGACAATGGAGAGAAGAACTATGCTGGGACAATGAAGAGATGAACTCATCCTTGGACAATGGAGAGATGAACCAGGCTGGGACAATGGAGAGATGAACCAGGCTGGAAAAATTGAGAAATGAAACATGCAGGGACAATGGAGAGATGAACCGGTTGAGACAATGAAGAAAAGAATCCAGGTTGGGACAATGGAGAGATGAACTCTTGTGTGGACAATGGAGAGATGAACGAAAGCTGGGACATTGGAGAGATGAACCAACTGGGACAATGGAGAGATAAACCCATGCTGAGACAATGGTGAGATGAACCAGGTTGGGACAATGGAGGGATAAACCCATGCTAAGACAATGGAGAGATGAACCAGGTTTAGACAATGGAGAGATGAACCATACTGAGACAATGGAGAGATGAACCCAGGCGGGGACAATGAAGAGATTAACACATGCTGAGACAATGGAGAGATGAACCATGCTGGGACAATGAAGAGATGAACCCAGGCTGGGACAATGGTGAGATGAACTCATGCTTGGACAATGGAGAGATATACAAGGCAGGGAAAATGGAATGATGAAACAGGCAGCAAAAATGGAGAATGAGCCAGGTTGGGACATTGGAGAGATGAACCAGGCAGGACAATGGAGAGATGAACCACGTTGGAACAATGGAGAGATGAACCATGCTGGGACAATGAAGAGATGAACTCATCCTTGGACAATGGAGAGAAGAACCAGGCTGGGACAATCGAGAGATGATCCATGCTGGGACAATGAAGAAATGTACCCAGGCTGGTACAATGGAGAGATGAACTCATGCTTGGACAATGGAGAGAAGAACCAGGCTGGGACAATCGAGAGATGATCCATGCTGGGACAATGAAGAAATGAACACGGGCTGGTACAATGGAGAGATGAACTCATGCTTGGACAATGGAAAGATATACAAGGCAGGGACAATGGAGTGATGAAACAGGTTGGGACATTGGAGAGATGAACCAGGTTGGGACATTGGAGAGATGAACCATGCTGGGACAATGGAGAGATGAATCAGGCTGAGACAATGGAGACTTGAACCCAGGCTGGTACAATGAAGAGATGTACCTAGGCTAGGACAATGGAGATAGGAACCCATACTGGGACAATGAAGAGATGAACTCATGCTTTGACAATGGATAGATGAACGCAAGCTGGGAAAATGAAGACATGAAACCAGGCTGGGAAAATGGAGAGATGAATCCATGCTGGGACAATGGAGAGATGTAACCCAGGCTTGGACAATGGAGAGATGAACCTATGCAAAGTCTTGGAGAGATGAACCATGCTGGCACAATGGAGAGATGAACCCAGGCTCTGACAATGGAGAGATGAACCATTCAGGGACAATGGAGAGATGAACCCATGCTGAGACAATGGAGAAAATAACCCAGGCTGGGACTATGGTGAGATGAAACCAGGCTTGGACATTGGAGAGATGAACCCATGCTCAGACATGGAGAGAAGGACCAGGCTGGTACAATGGAGAGATGAACCTTGCTGGGACAATGGAGAGATCAACCATGCTGTCACAATGGAGACATGAATCCAGGCTCTGTCAAGTGAGAGATGAACTATGCCGGGACAATGGAGAGATGAACCCATGCTGAGACAATGGAGAGATGAACCCAGTCTGGGAAAATGGAGAGATGAACTCATGCTGGGACATTGGAGAGATGAAGGAGGCGGGACAATGGAGAGATGAACCAGGTTGGGACAATGGAGAGATGAACCATGCTGGGACAATGGAGAGATGAACTCATCCTTGGACAATGGAGAGATGAACCAGGCTGGGACAATCGAGAGATGAACCATGCTGGGACAATGAAGAAAAGAACCCAGGCTGGAACAATGGAGAGATGAACTCATGCTTGGACAATGGAAAGATATACCAGGCAGAGACAATGGAGTGATGAAACAGGCAGGGACAATTGAGAGATGAGCCAGGTTGGATATTGGAGAGATGAACCATGCTGGGACAATGGAGAGATGAACTCATCCTTGGACAATGGAGAGATGAACTAGGTTGGGACTATGGAGAGATGAACCATGCTGAGACATTGAAGAGATGAAACAGGCTGAGACAATGGAGACTTGAACCCAGGCTGGTAAAATGAATAGATGTACCCAGGCTGGGACAATGGAGAGAGGAACCCATGCTGGGACAAGGAAGAGATGAACTCATGCTTTGACAATGGATAGATGAACGCAAGCTGGGGAAATGAAGACATGAACCCAGGCTGGGAAAATGGAGTGATGAAGCCATGCTGGGACAATGGAGAGATGAACCCAGGCTTGGACAATGGAGAGATGAACCTATGCAGAGTCTTGGAGAGATGAACCCAGGCTCTGACAATGGAGAGATGAACCTTGCTGGGACAATGGAGAGATCAACCATGCTGTCACAATGGAGACATGAATCCAGGCTCTGTCAAGGGAGAGATGAACTATGCCGGGACAATGGAGAGATGAACCGATGCTGAGACAATGGAGAGATGAACCCAGTGTGGGACAATGGAGAGATGAACTCATGCTGGGACATTGTGAGATGAACCAGGCGGGACAATGTAGAGATGAACCAGGTTGGGACAATGGAGAGATGAACCATGCTGGGACAATGGAGAGATGAACTCATCCTTGGACAATGGAGAGATGAACCAGGCTGGGACAATCGAGAGACGATCCACGCTGGGACAATGAAGAAATGAACCCAGGCTCGTACAATGGAGAGATGAACTCATGCTTGGACAATGGAGAGATATACCAGGCAGGGACAATGGAGTGATGAAACAGGCTGGGACAATGGAGAGATGAGCCAGGTTGGGATATTGGAGAGATGAACCATGCTGGGACAATGGAGAGATGAACTCATCCTTGGACAATGGAGAGATGAACTAGGTTGGGACTATGGAGAGATGAACCATGCTGAGACATTGAAGAGATGAAACAGGCTGAGACAATGGAGACTTGAACCCAGGCTGGTAAAATGAAGAGATGTACCCAGGCTGGGACAATGGAGAGAGGAACCCATGCTGGGACAATGAAGAGATGAACTCATGCTTTGACAATGGATAGATGAACGCAAGCTGGGGAAATGAAGACATGAACCCAGGCTGGGAAAATGGAGTGATGAAGCCATGCTGGGACAATGGAGAGATGAACCCAGGCTTGGACAATGGAGAGATGAACCTATGCAGAGTCTTGGAGAGATGAACCCAGGCTCTGACAATGGAGAGATGAACCTTGCTGGGACAATGGAGAGATCAACCATGCTGTCACAATGGAGACATGAATCCAGGCTCTGTCAAGGGAGAGATGAACTATGCCGGGACAATGGAGAGATGAACCGATGCTGAGACAATGGAGAGATGAACCCAGTGTGGGACAATGGAGAGATGAACTCATGCTGGGACATTGTGAGATGAACCAGGCGGGACAATGTAGAGATGAACCAGGTTGGGACAATGGAGAGATGAACCATGCTGGGACAATGGAGAGATGAACTCATCCTTGGACAATGGAGAGATGAACCAGGCTGGGACAATCGAGAGACGATCCACGCTGGGACAATGAAGAAATGAACCCAGGCTCGTACAATGGAGAGATGAACTCATGCTTGGACAATGGAGAGATATACCAGGCAGGGACAATGGAGTGATGAAACAGGCTGGGACAATGGAGAGATGAACCAGGTTGGGACTATGGAGAGATGAACCATGCTGAGACATTGAAGAGATGAATCAGGCTGAGACAATGGAGACTTGAACCCAGGCTGGTACAATGAAGAGATGTACCCAGGCTAGGACAATGGAGATAGGAACCCATGCTGGGACAATGAAGAGATGAACTCATGCTTTGACAATGGATAGATGAACGCAAGCTGGGAAAATGAAGACATGAAACCAGGCTGGGAAAATGGAGAGATGAAGCCATGCTGGGACAATGGAGAGATGTAACCCAGGCTTGGACAATGGAGAGATGAACCTATGCAAAGTCTTGGAGAGATGAACCATGCTGGCACAATGGAGAGATGAACCCAGGCTCTGACAATGGAGAGATGAACCATTCAGGGACAATGGAGAGATGAACCCATGCTGAGACAATGGAGAAAATAACCCAGGCTGGGACTATGGGGAGATGAAACCAGGCTTGGACATTGGAGAGATGAACCCATGCTCAGACATGGAGAGAAGAACCAGGCTGGTACAATGGAGAGATGAACCTTGCTGGGACAATGGAGAGATCAACCATGCTGTCACAATGGAGACATGAATCCAGGCTCTGTCAAGTGAGAGATGAACTATGCCGGGACAATGGAGAGATGAACCCATGCTGAGACAATGGAGAGATGAACCCAGTCTGGGACAATGGAGAGATGAACTCATGCTGGGACATTGGAGAGATGAACCAGGCGGGACAATGGAGAGATGAACCAGGTTGGGACAATGGAGAGATGAACCATGCTGGGACAATGGAGAGATGAACTCATCCTTGGACAATGGAGAGATGAACCAGGCTGGGACAATCGAGAGATGAACCATGCTGGGACAATGAAGAAATGAACCCAGGCTGGAACAATGGAGAGATGAACTCATGCTTGGACAATGGAAAGATATACCAGGCAGGGACAATGGAGTGATGAAACAGGCAGGGACAATGGAGAGATGAGCCAGGTTGGGATATTGGAGAGATGAACCATGCTGGGACAATGGAGAGATGAACCAGGGTGGGACAATGGAGACGTGAACTCATGCTGGGACAATAGCGAGATGAACCAGGTTGGGACAATGGAGAGATGAACCATGCTGAGACAATGGAGAGCTGAACCATGCTGGCAAAATGGAGAGATGAACCCAGGCTCTGACAAGGCAGAGAAGAACCATTCTGTGACAACGGAGAGTTGAACCGAAGCTGAGACAATGGAGAGTGGAACCCAGGCTGGGACAATGGAGAGATGAACTAGGTTGGGACTATGGAGAGATGAACCATGCTGAGACATTGAAGAGATGAACCAGGCTGAGACAATGGAGACTTGAACCCAGGCTGGTACAATGAAGAGATGTACCCAGGTTGGGACAATGGAGAGAAGAACCCATGCTGGGACAATGAAGAGATGAACTCATGCTTTCACAATGGATAGATGAACGCAAGCTGGGAAAATTAAGGCATGAACCCAGGCTGGGAAAATGGAGAGATGAAGCCATGCTGGGACAATGGAGAGATGAACCCAGGCTTGGACAATGGAGAGATGAACCTATGCATAGTCTTGGAAAGATGAACCATGCTGGCACAATGGAGAGATGAACCCAGGCTCTGACAAGGCAGAGATGAACCATTCAGGGACAATGGAGAGATGAACCAATGCTGAGACAAGGGAGAAAACAACCCAGGCTGGGACTATGGAGAGATGAAACCATGCTTGGACATTGGAGAGATGAACCCATGGTCAGACATGGAGATAAGAACCCGGCTGGTACAATGGAGAGATGAACCTTGATGGGACAATGGAGAGATCAACCATGCTGTCACAATGGAGACATGAATCCAGGCTCTGTCAATGGAGAGATGAACTATGCAGGGACAATGGAGAGATGAACCCATGCTGAGACAATGGAGAGATGAACCCAGTCTGGGACAATGGAGAGATGAACTCATGCTGGGACATTGGAGAGATGAACCAGGCGGGACAATGGAGAGATGAACCAGGTTGGGACAATGGATAGATGAACCATGCTGGGACAATGGACACATGAACTCATCCTTGGACAATGGAGAGATGAACCAGGTTGGGACTATGGAGAGATGAACCATGCTGAGACATTGAAGAGATGAACCAGGCTGAGACAATGGAGACTTGAACCCAGGCTGGTAAAATGAAGAGATGCACCCAGGCTGGGAGAATGGAGACAGGAACCCATGCTGGGACAATGAAGAGATGAACTCATGCTTTGACAATGGATAGATGAACGCCAGCTGGGGAAATGAAGACATGAACCCAGGCTGGGAAAATGGAGAGATGAACCCAGTCTGGTACAATGGAGAGATGAACTCATGCTGGGACATTGGAGAGATGAACCAGGCGGGACAATGGAGAGATGAACCAGGATGGGACAATGGTGAGATGAACTCATCCTTGGACAATTGAGAGATGAACCAGGCTGGGACAATTGAGAGATGATCCATGCGGGGACAATGAAGAAATTAACCCAGGCTGGTACAATGGAGAGATGAACTCATGCTTGGACAATGGAGAGATATACCAGGCAGGGACAATGGAGTGATGAAACAGGCAGGGACAATGGAGAGATGAGCCAGGTTGGGACTTTGGAGAGATGAACCATGCTGGGACAATGGAGAGATGAACTCATGCTGGGACATTGGAGAGATGAACAAGGCGGGACAATGGAGAGATGAATCAGGTTGGGACAATGGAGAGATGAACCATGCTGGGACAATGAAGAGATGAACTCATCCTTGGACAATGGAGAGATGAACCAGGCTGGGACAATCGAGAGACGATCCATGCTGGGACAATGAAGAAATGAACCCAGGATGGTACAATGGAGAGATGAACTCATGCTTGGACAATGGAGAGATATACCAGGCAGGGACAATGGAGTGATGAAACAGGCTGGGACAATGGAGAGATGAGCCAGGTTGGGACATTGTAGAGATGAACCATGCTGGGCCAATGGAGAGATGAACTCATGCTGGGACACTGGAGAGATGAACCAGGAGGGACAATAGAGAGATGACCAGGTTGGGACAATGGATAGATGAACCATGCTGGGACAATGGAGACATGAACTCATCCTTGGACAATGGAGAGATGAACCAGGTTGGGACTATGGAGGGATGAACCATGCTGAGACATTGAAGAGATGAACCAGGCTGAGACAATGGAGACTTGAACCCAGGCTGGTAAAATGAAGAGATGTACCCAGGCTGGGACAATGGAGATAGGAACCCATGCTGGGAAAATGAAGAGTTGAACTCATGCTTTGACAATGGATAGATGAACACAAGCTGGGGAAATGAAGACCTGAACCCAGGCTGGGAAAATGGAGAGATGAACCCAGTCTGGGACAATGGAGTGATGAACTCATGCTGGGACATTGGAGAGATGAACCAGGCGGGACAATGGAGAGATGAACCAGGTTGGGACAATGGTGAGATGAACTCTTGCTTGGACAATGGAGAGATGGACCGAAGCTGGGACAATATAGAAAGGAACCATACTGGGACAATGGATAGAAGAACCATTCTGTGATAATGTAGTGATGAACCAATGCTGAGACAATGGAGAGATGAACCAGCTTGGGAAAATGGAGAGATGTACCAGGATGGGACAATGGAGAGAGGAACCATACTGGGACAATGGAGAGATGAACTCATGCTGGGACAATGGATAGATGAATGCAGGCTGGGACAATGAAGACATGAACCCAGGCTGGGACAATGGAGAAATGAACCCATGCTTGGACAATGGAGAGATGAACCCAGGCTGGGACAATGGAGAGATGAACCAGGCTGGGACAATGGAGATATCAACCATGCTGGAGAGTGGCGAGATGAACCAGGTAAGGACAATGAAGTGAAGGATCCAGGTAGGGACAATGGAGAGATGAACTCTTGCTTGGACAATGGAGAGATAAACCGAAGCTGGGAAAATATAGAGATGAACCATGCTGGGACAATGGAGAGATGCATGCTGCGATAATGTAGTGAGGATCCCATGGTGCGACAATGGAGAGATGAACCCAGGCTGGGACAATGGAGATATGAACCATACTGGGACAATGGAGAGATGATTTCATGCTTGGACAATGGAGAGATGAATCAGGTAGGACAATGATGGGATGAACCCATGCTGAGACATGGAGAGATGAACCAGGCTGGTACAATGGAGAGATGAAACTTGCTGGGACAAAGGAGAAAAGAACCATGCTGGCACAATGGAGAGATGATTTCATCCTTGGACAATGTAGAGATGAACCCAGGCTGGGACAATGGAGAGATGAACTCATGCTGGGACAATGGAGAGATGAACAGAAGCTGGGACAATGGAAAGATGAACCAGGCTGGCACAATGGAGAGATGAACCATTCTGGGACAATGGAGAGATGAACCCATGCTAAGACAATGGAGAGATGAACCATGCTGGGACAATGGAGAGATGAACCAGGCTGGGATAATGAAGAAATGAACTGAGGCTGGTACAATGGAGATATGAACTCATGCTTGGAGAATTGAGAGATATACCAGACTGGGACAATGGAGAGATGAACCAGGCTGGGACAATGGAGAGATGAACCATGCTGGGACAAGGGAGACATGAACCCATTCTGAGACAATGGAGAGATGAACCAGGTTAGGACAATGAAGAGAAGATTCCTGGTTGGGACAATGGAGAGATGAACCCATGCTGAGACAATGGAGAGTGGAACCAGGCTGGGACAATGCAGAGATGAACTCATGCTGAGACAATGAAGAGATGAACCAGCCTGGGAAAATGGAGAGATGACCCCAGGTTGGGACAATGGAGGGATGAACCATGCTGAGACAATGGAGAGATGAACCAGGGTGAGACAATGGAGAGTTGAACCCAGGCTGGTACAATAAGGAGATATACCCTGGCTGGGACAATGGAGAGAGGAACCATGCAGAGACAATGGAGAGATGAACTCATCCTTGGACAATGGAGAGCTGAACCAGGCAGGGGTAATTGAGAGATGAACAATGCTGGGACAATGAAGAAATGAACCCAGGCTGAGACAATGGAGAGATGAACCAGGTTGGGATTATGAATAGAAGATTCCTGGTTGGGACAATGGATAGATGAACTCTTGCTTGGCCAATGGAGGGATGTACCAGGCTGGGACAATGGAGAAATGAACCGATGCTGAGAAAATGAGGAAATGAACCCAGGTTGGGACAATGGAGAATGAACCTTGCTGGGACAATGGAGAGATGAACCCGGGCTGGGACAATGGAGAGGTGAACCCAGGCTTGGAAAATGGAGAGATGAACCCATTTTGAGACATGGAGAGATGAACCAGGCAGGAACAATGGAGAGATGAATCTTGATGGGACAATGGAGAGATGAACCCGGCTAAACAATGGAGAGATGACACCAGGCTGGGACAATGGAGAGATGGACCAGGTTGGGATTATGAATAGAAGATTTCTGGTTGGAACAATGGAGAGATGAACTCTTGCTAGGACAATGGAGGGATGAACCAGGCTGGGACAACAGAGAGATGGACCAGGTTGGGACAATGGAGAGATGAACCATGCTGAGACAATGGACAGTTGAACCATGCTGGCAAAATGGAGAGATGAACCCAGGCTCTGACAAGGCAGAGATAAACCATTCTGTGACAATGGAGAGATGAACCCATGCTGAGACAATGGAGAGTGGAACCCAGGCTGGGACAATGGAGAGATGAACCAGGTTGGGACTATGGAGAGATGAACCAAGCTGAGACATTGAAGAGATGAACCCAGGCTGGGAAAATGGAGAGATGAACCCAGGCAGGGATAATGAAGAGATGAACCCAGGCTGGGACAATGGAGAGATGAACTCATGCTGAGATATGGAGAAATGAACCAATCTTGGACAATGGAGAGATGAACCTTGCTTGGACATTGGAGAGATGAACCATACTGGGACAATGGAAAGATGAACCCATGGTGAGACAATGGAGAGATGAACCAGGTTGGGACAATGGTGAGATACACCCATGCTCTGACAATGGAGACATGAACCTATGCAGAGACTTGGAGCGATGAACCAAGCTGGCACAATGGAGAGATGAACCCAGGCTGGGACAATGGAGAGATGAATCCAGGCTGGGACAATGGAGAGATGAACTCATGCTGGGACAATGGAGAGATGAACCAGGCTTGGACAATCGAGAGATGAACCATGCAGGGACAATGAAGAAATGAACTCAGGCTGGTACAATGGAGAGATGAACTCATGCTTGGACAATTGAGAGATATACCAGACTGGGACAATGGAGAGATGAACCAGGCTGGGACAATGGAGAGATGAACCCTGCTGGGACAAGGGAGACATGAGCCCATTCTGAGACAATGGAGAGATGAACCAGGTTAGGACAATGAAGAGAAGATTCCTGGTTGGGACAATGGAGAGATGAACCCATGCTGAGACAATGGAGAGTGGAACCAGGCTGGGACAATGCAGAGATGAACACAGGCTGAGATAATGAAGAGAAGAACCAGCCTGGGAAAATGGAGAGATGACCCCAGGTTGGGACAATGGAGAGATGAACCATGCTGAGACAATGGAGAGATGAACCAGGGTGAGACAATGGAGAGTTGAACCCAGGCTGGTACAATAAGGAGATATACCCTGGCTGGGACAATGGAGAGAGGAACCATGCAGGGACAATGGAGAGAAGAACTCATCCTTGGACAATGGAGAGCTGAACCAGACTGGGGTAATTGAGAGATGAACAATGCTGGGACAATGAAGAAATGAACCCAGGCTGAGACAATGGAGAGATGAACCAGGTTGGGATTATGAATAGAAGATTCCTGGTTGGGACAATGGAGAGATGAACTCTTGCTTGGCCAATGGAGGGATGTACCAGTTTGGGACAATGGAGAGATGGACCAGGTTGAGATTATGAATAGAAGATTCCTGGTTGGGACAATGGAGAGATGAACTCTTGCTTGGACAATGGAGAGATGAACCAGGTAGGACAATGGAGAGATGAACCTATGCTGGGACAATGGAGAGATGTACCCATGGTGGGACAATGGATAAATGAACCCATGCTGAGAAAATGAGGAAATGAACCCAGGTTGGGACAATGGAGAATGAACCTTGCTGGGACAATGGAGAGATGAACCCGGGCTGGGACAATGGAGAGATGAACCAGGTTGGGATTATGAATAGAAGATTCCTGGTTGGGACAATGGAGAGATGAACTCTTGCTTGGCCAATGGAGGGATGTACCAGTTTGGGACAATGGAGAGATGGACCAGGTTGAGATTATAAATAGAAGATTCCTGGTTGGGACAATGGAGAGATGAACTCTTGCTTGGACAATGGAGAGATGAACCAGGTAGGACAATGGAGAGATGAACCTATGCTGGGACAATGGAGAGATGTACCCATGGTGGGACAATGGAGAAATGAACCCATGCTGAGAAAATGAGGAAATGAACCCAGGTTGGGACAATGGAGAATGAACCTTGCTGGGACAATGGAGAGATGAACCCGGGCTGGGACAATGGAGAGATGAACCCAGGCTGGGACAATGGAGAGGTGAACCCAGGCTTGGAAAATGGAGAGATGAACCCATTTTGAGACATGGAGAGATGAACCAGGCAGGAACAATGGAGAGATGAATCTTGCTGGGACAATGGAGAGATGAACCCGGCTGGAAAAAGGGAGAGATGACCCCAGGCTGGGACAATGGAGAGATGGACCAGGTTGGGATTATGAATAGAAGTTTCCTGGTTGGAACAATGGAGAGATGAACTCTTGCTAGGACAATGGAGGGATGAACCAGGCTGGGACAACAGAGAGATGGACCAGGTTGGGACAATGAAGAGAAGAATCCAGGTTGGGACAATGGAGAGATGAACTCTTGCTTGGACAATGGAGAGATGAACCAGGTAGGACAATGGAGAGATGAACCTATGCTGGGAGAATGAAGAGATGCACCCAGGCTGGGACAATGGAGACATAAAACATGCTGGGACAATGGATAGATGAACCATGCTGCGACAATGGATAGATGAACCAGGCTGGGACAATGGAGATATGATCCATGCTGGGACTAAGGAGAGATGAACCAGGTTGGGACAATGAAGAGAAGAATCCAGGTTGGGACAATGGAGAGATGAACTCTTGCTTGGACAATGGAGAGATGAACCAGGTAGGACAATGGAGAGATGAACCTATGCTGGGAGAATGAAGAGATGCACCCAGGCTGGGACAATGGTGAGATGAACCATGCTGGGACAATGGAGAGATGTACCCATGGTGGGACAATGGAGAGATGAACCCATGCTGAGACAATGAGGAAATGAACCCAGGTTGGGACAATGGAGATATGAACCCAGGCTGGGACAATGGAGAGATGAACCATGCTGTGATAATGTAGTGATGAACCCATACTGAGACAATGGAGATATAAACCCGTGCTGGGACAATGGAGAGATGTACTCATGCTGGGAAAAGGGAGAGATGACCAGGCTGGGACAATGGAGAGATGAACTCTTAGTTGGACAATGGAGAAATGAACCGAAGCTGGACAATAGAGAGATGAACTCATGCTAGGCAAAGGATAAATGAACCCAGGCTGAGACAATGGAGAGATGAACTAGGTTGGGACAATGGAGAGATGAACCCAGGCTGGGACAATGGAGAGATGAACCCTTGCTGGGACAATGGAGAGATGAACCCAGCCTGGGACAATAGAGAGATGAACCCATGCTGAGACATGGAGAGATGAACCATGCTGGCACAATGGAAACATAAACCCAGGCTCTAACAAGGTAGAGATGACCATGCTGCGACAATGGAGAGATGAACTCTTGCTTGGACAATGGAGAGATGAACCGAAGCTCGGACAATATAGAGATGAACCATGCGGGGACAATGGAGAGATGAACTATGATGTGATTATGTAGTAATGAACCTATTCTGAGTCAATGGAGAGAGGAAACCAGGCTGGGACAATGGAGAGATGAACCATGTTGGGACAATGGAGAGACAACTTCATACTTGGACAATGGAGAGATGAACCAGGTAGTACAATGGAGAGATGAACTCTTGCTTAGAAAAGGGAGATGATCCAAGGCTGGGACAATGGAGAGATGAACTCATGCTGGCACAATGGAGAGATGAACCAGGTAGGGACAATGGAGAGATGAACCATGCTGGAAAATGGGGAGATGAACCCAGTCTGGGACAAATGAGAGATGAACTCATGCTGGCACAATGGAGAGATGAACCAGGTTGGTACAATGGAGAGATGAAACTTGCTGGGACAATGGAGAGATGAACCATGCTGGCAAAATGGAGAGATGAACCCAGGCTCTCACAATGGAGAGATGAACTCATGCTTGGACAATGGAGAGATATACTAGGCTGGGACAATGGAGAGATGAACCAGGCTGGGACAATGGAGAGATGAACCATGCTGGGACAAGGGAGAAATGAACCCATGCTTAGACAATAGGGAGATGAACCAGGTTGGGATTATGAATAGAAGATTCCTGGTTGGGACAATGGAGAGATGAACCAATGCTGAGACAATGGAGCGATGAACCCAGGCTGGGACAATGAAGACATTAACCCAGGCTTGGACAATGGAGCGATGAACTTTGCTGGGACATTGGAGAGATGAACCATGCTGGCACAATGGAGAGATGAACCCAGGCTCTGACAATGGAGAGATGAACCATGCTGTGACAATGGAGAGATGAACCCATGCTGAGACAATGGAGAGTGGAACCCAGGCTGGGACAATGGAGAGATGAACTCATGCTGAGACAATGGAGAGATGAACCAGCCTTGGAAAATGGAGAGATGAACCAGGTTGTGACAATGGAGAGATGAACCGTGCTGACACAATGAAGAGTTGTACCCAGGCTGGTACAATGACGAGATGTACCCAGGATGGGACAATGGAGAGACGAACCATGCTGGGACAATGGAGAGATGAACTCATGCTGGGACAATGGATAGATGAACCCAGTCTGGGACAATGAAGACATGAACCCAGGTTGGGACAATGGAGAGATGAACCCACGCTAGGACAATGGAGATATGAACCCAGGCTGGGACATTGGAGAGATGAACCCAGGCTTGGACAATGGAGAGATGAACCCATGCTGAGACATGGATAGATGAGCCAGGCTGGGACAATGGAGAGATGAACCTTGCTGAAACAATGGAGAGAGGAACCTTGCTGAAACAATGGAGAGATGAACTCCTGCGGGGACAATGGATAGATGAACCTTGCTAGGACAATGAAGAAATGAACCCAGGCTGGTACAAAGGAGAGATGAACTCATGCTTGGACAATGGAGAGATATACCAGGCTGGGACAATGGAGAGATGAACCCAGGCTTGGTCAATGGAGAGATAAACCCATGCTGAGACATGGAGAGATTACCCAGGCTTGGACAATGGAGAGATGAACTCATGCTGGGACAATGGAGAGATGAACCAGCCTGGGAAAATGGAGAGATGAACCAGGTTGGGACAATGGAGAGATGAAACGTGCTGAGACAATGGAGAGTTGTACCCAGGCTGGTACAATTAAGAGATGTAACCAGGCAGGGACAATGGAGAGAGGAACCATGCTGGGACAATGGAGAGATGAACTCATGCAGGGACAATGGATAGATGAAGCCAGTCTGGGACAATGAAGATATGAACCCAGGCTGAGACAATGGAGAAATGAATCCAGGCTAGTACAATAGAGATATGAACCCAGGTTGGGACATTGGAGAGATGAACTCGGGCTTGGACAATGGAGAGATGAACTCATGCTGGGACAATGGAGAGATGAACTAGGTAGGACAATGGAGAGATGAACCTATGCTGGGAATATGAAGAGATGCACCCAGGCTGGGACAATGGAGAGATGAACCATGCTGGGACAATGGAGAGATGTACCCATGGTGGGACAATGGAGAGATGAACCCATGCTGAGACAATGAGGAAATGAACCCAGGTTGGGACAATGGAGAATGAACCTTGCTGGGACAATGGAGATATGAACCCAGGCTGGGACAATGGAGAGATGAACCATGCTGTGATAATGTAGTGATGAACCCATACTGAGACAATGGAGATTAAACCCGTGCTGGGACAATGGAGAGATGTACTCATGCTGGGAAAAGGGAGAGATGACTAGGCTGGGACAATGGAGAGATGAACTCTTGGTTGGACAATGGAGAAATGAACCGAAGCTGGACAATAGAGAGATGAACTCATGCTAGGCCAAGGATAAATGAACCAGGCTGGGACAATGGAGAGATGAACCCAGGCTGGGACAATGGAGAGGTGAACACAGGCATGGAAAATGGAGAGATGAACCCATTTTTAGACATGGAGGGATGAACCAGGCAGGAACAATGGAGAGATGAACCCGGCTGGAACAATGGAGAGATGACCCCAGGCTGGGACAATGGAGAGATGAATTCATGCTTGGACAATGGAGAGATGAACAAGGTAGGACAATGGAGAGATGAACTCTTGCTTGGAAAATGGAGAGATAGACCCAGGCTGGGACTATGGAGAGTTTTACCCAGGCTGGCACAATGGAGTAATGAACTCATGCTGGGACAATGGAGAGATGAACTAGGTTGGGACAATGGAGAGATGTACCATGCTGTGACAATGGAGAGTGGAACCCAGGCTGGGACAATGGATAAATGAAGGCATGCTGAGACAATGAAGACATGAACCCAGGCTGGGACAATGGAGAGATGAACCAGGGTGGGACAGTGAAGAGAAGATTCCTGGTTGGGACAAGGAGAGATGAACTCTTGCTTCTACATTGGAGAGATGAACCGAAGGGGGGACAATGGAGAGATGAACCAGGCTGGGACAATGGAGAGCTGAACCAGGATGGGACAATGGAGAGATGAACCATGCTGGGACAAGGGAGACATGAACCCATGCTGAGAGAATGGAGAGATAAACCAGGGTGGGACAATGAAGAGAAGATTCCTGGTTGGGGCAATGGAGAGATGAACTCTTGCTTGGACAATAGAGATGACCGAAGCTGGGACAATGGAGAGATGAACCATGCTGGGACAATGGAGAGATGAACCCATGCTGAGACAATGGAGAGATTAACCATGCTGGGACAATGGAGAGAAGAACCGGGCTGGGACAATGGAGATATGAACCATTCAGGGACAATGGAGAGATGAACCATCTTGGGACAATAAAGAGAAGAATCCAGGTTGGTATAATGGAGAGATGAACTCTTGCTAGGACAATGGAGTGATGAACCAAAGCTGGGACAATATAGACATGAACCATACTGTGATAATGTAGTAATGAACCCATGCTGCGACAATGGAGAGATGAACCCAAGCTGGGAAAATGGAGAGATGAACCATGCTGGAACAATGGAGAGATGAATTCATGCTTGGACAATGGAGAGATGAAGCAGGTAGGACAATGGAGGGATGAACTCTTGCTTGGACAATGGAGAGATGAACCCAGGCTGGGACAATGGAGAGATAAGCCAGCCTGGTAAAATGGAGAGATGAACAAGGTTGGCACAATGGAGAGATGAACCATGCTGAGACAATGTAGAGATGAACCAGGCTGAGACTATGGAGAGTTGAACCCAGGATGTTACAATGAAGAGATATACCCAGGCTGCGACAATGGATTGAGGAACCATGTTGGGACAATGGAGAGATGAACGAAGATGGGACATTGGAGAGGTAAACCATGCTGGGTTAATGGAGAGATGAACTCATCCTTGGACAATGTAGAGATGAACCAGGCAGGGACAATCGAGAGAAGAACCATACTGGGACAATGAAAAAATGAACCCAGGCTGGTACAATGGAGAGAACAACTCATGCTTGGACGATGGAGAGATGAACCATGGTGGGACAAGGGAGACATGAACCCATGCTGAGACAATGGAGAGATGAACCAGGTTGGTACAATTAAGAGAAGATTCCTGGTTGGGATAACGGAAAGATGAATTCTTGCTTGGACTTTGGAGAGGTGAACCGAAGCTGCGACAATGGAGAGATGAACCAGGCTGGGAAAAGGGAGAGATGAACCATGCTGGGACAATAGAGACATGAACCATGCTGGGACAATGGAGAGATGAACCAGGTTGGGATTATGAATAGAAGTTTCCTGGTTGGAACAATGGAGAGATGAACTCTTGCTAGGACAATGGAGGGATGAACCAGGCTGGGACAACAGAGAGATGGACCAGGTTGGGACAATGAAGAGAAGAATCCAGGTTGGGACAATGGAGAGATGAACTCTTGCTTGGACAATGGAGAGATGAACCAGGTAGGACAATGGAGAGATGAACCTATGCTGGGAGAATGAAGAGATGCACCCAGGCTGGGACAATGGAGAGATAAAACATGCTGGGACAATGGATAGATGAACCATGCTGCGACAATGGATAGATGAACCAGGCTGGGACAATGGAGATATGATCCATGCTGGGACTAAGGAGAGATGAACCAGGTTGGGACAATGAAGAGAAGAATCCAGGTTGGGACAATGGAGAGATGAACTCTTGCTTGGACAATGGAGAGATGAACCAGGTAGGACAATGGAGAGATGAACCTATGCTGGGAGAATGAAGAGATGCACCCAGGCTGGGACAATGGTGAGATGAACCATGCTGGGACAATGGAGAGATGTACCCATGGTGGGACAATGGAGAGATGAACCCATGCTGAGACAATGAGGAAATGAACCCAGGTTGGGACAATGGAGATATGAACCCAGGCTGGGACAATGGAGAGATGAACCATGCTGTGATAATGTAGTGATGAACCCATACTGAGACAATGGAGATATAAACCCGTGCTGGGACAATGGAGAGATGTACTCATGCTGGGAAAAGGGAGAGATGACCAGGCTGGGACAATGGAGAGATGAACTCTTAGTTGGACAATGGAGAAATGAACCGAAGCTGGACAATAGAGAGATGAACTCATGCTAGGCAAAGGATAAATGAACCCAGGCTGAGACAATGGAGAGATGAACTAGGTTGGGACAATGGAGAGATGAACCCAGGCTGGGACAATGGAGAGATGAACCCTTGCTGGGACAATGGAGAGATGAACCCTTGCTGGGACAATAGAGAGATGAACCCATGCTGAGACATGGAGAGATGAACCATGCTGGCACAATGGAAACATAAACCCAGGCTCTAACAAGGTAGAGATGACCATGCTGCGACAATGGAGAGATGAACTCTTGCTTGGACAATGGAGAGATGAACCGAAGCTCGGACAATATAGAGATGAACCATGCGGGGACAATGGAGAGATGAACTATGATGTGATTATGTAGTAATGAACCTATTCTGAGTCAATGGAGAGAGGAAACCAGGCTGGGACAATGGAGAGATGAACCATGTTGGGACAATGGAGAGACAACTTCATACTTGGACAATGGAGAGATGAACCAGGTAGTACAATGGAGAGATGAACTCTTGCTTAGAAAAGGGAGATGATCCAAGGCTGGGACAATGGAGAGATGAACTCATGCTGGCACAATGGAGAGATGAACCAGGTAGGGACAATGGAGAGATGAACCATGCTGGAAAATGGGGAGATGAACCCAGTCTGGGACAAATGAGAGATGAACTCATGCTGGCACAATGGAGAGATGAACCAGGTTGGTACAATGGAGAGATGAAACTTGCTGGGACAATGGAGAGATGAACCATGCTGGCAAAATGGAGAGATGAACCCAGGCTCTCACAATGGAGAGATGAACTCATGCTTGGACAATGGAGAGATATACTAGGCTGGGACAATGGAGAGATGAACCAGGCTGGGACAATGGAGAGATGAACCATGCTGGGACAAGGGAGAAATGAACCCATGCTTAGACAATAGGGAGATGAACCAGGTTGGGATTATGAATAGAAGATTCCTGGTTGGGACAATGGAGAGATGAACCAATGCTGAGACAATGGAGCGATGAACCCAGGCTGGGACAATGAAGACATTAACCCAGGCTTGGACAATGGAGCGATGAACTTTGCTGGGACATTGGAGAGATGAACCATGCTGGCACAATGGAGAGATGAACCCAGGCTCTGACAATGGAGAGATGAACCATGCTGTGACAATGGAGAGATGAACCCATGCTGAGACAATGGAGAGTGGAACCCAGGCTGGGACAATGGAGAGATGAACTCATGCTGAGACAATGGAGAGATGAACCAGCCTTGGAAAATGGAGAGATGAACCAGGTTGTGACAATGGAGAGATGAACCGTGCTGACACAATGAAGAGTTGTACCCAGGCTGGTACAATGACGAGATGTACCCAGGATGGGACAATGGAGAGATGAACCATGCTGGGACAATGGAGAGATGAACTCATGCTGGGACAATGGATAGATGAACCCAGTCTGGGACAATGAAGACATGAACCCAGGTTGGGACAATGGAGAGATGAACCCACGCTAGGACAATGGAGATATGAACCCAGGCTGGGACATTGGAGAGATGAACCCAGGCTTGGACAATGGAGAGATGAACCCATGCTGAGACATGGATAGATGAGCCAGGCTGGGACAATGGAGAGATGAACCTTGCTGAAACAATGGAGAGAGGAACCTTGCTGAAACAATGGAGAGATGAACTCCTGCGGGGACAATGGATAGATGAACCTTGCTAGGACAATGAAGAAATGAACCCAGGCTGGTACAAAGGAGAGATGAACTCATGCTTGGACAATGGAGAGATATACCAGGCTGGGACAATGGAGAGATGAACCCAGGCTTGGTCAATGGAGAGATAAACCCATGCTGAGACATGGAGAGATTACCCAGGCTTGGACAATGGAGAGATGAACTCATGCTGGGACAATGGAGAGATGAACCAGCCTGGGAAAATGGAGAGATGAACCAGGTTGGGACAATGGAGAGATGAAACGTGCTGAGACAATGGAGAGTTGTACCCAGGCTGGTACAATTAAGAGATGTAACCAGGCAGGGACAATGGAGAGAGGAACCATGCTGGGACAATGGAGAGATGAACTCATGCAGGGACAATGGATAGATGAAGCCAGTCTGGGACAATGAAGATATGAACCCAGGCTGAGACAATGGAGAAATGAATCCAGGCTAGTACAATAGAGATATGAACCCAGGTTGGGACATTGGAGAGATGAACTCGGGCTTGGACAATGGAGAGATGAACTCATGCTGGGACAATGGAGAGATGAACTAGGTAGGACAATGGAGAGATGAACCTATGCTGGGAATATGAAGAGATGCACCCAGGCTGGGACAATGGAGAGATGAACCATGCTGGGACAATGGAGAGATGTACCCATGGTGGGACAATGGAGAGATGAACCCATGCTGAGACAATGAGGAAATGAACCCAGGTTGGGACAATGGAGAATGAACCTTGCTGGGACAATGGAGATATGAACCCAGGCTGGGACAATGGAGAGATGAACCATGCTGTGATAATGTAGTGATGAACCCATACTGAGACAATGGAGATTAAACCCGTGCTGGGACAATGGAGAGATGTACTCATGCTGGGAAAAGGGAGAGATGACTAGGCTGGGACAATGGAGAGATGAACTCTTGGTTGGACAATGGAGAAATGAACCGAAGCTGGACAATAGAGAGATGAACTCATGCTAGGCCAAGGATAAATGAACCAGGCTGGGACAATGGAGAGATGAACCCAGGCTGGGACAATGGAGAGGTGAACACAGGCATGGAAAATGGAGAGATGAACCCATTTTTAGACATGGAGGGATGAACCAGGCAGGAACAATGGAGAGATGAACCCGGCTGGAACAATGGAGAGATGACCCCAGGCTGGGACAATGGAGAGATGAATTCATGCTTGGACAATGGAGAGATGAACAAGGTAGGACAATGGAGAGATGAACTCTTGCTTGGAAAATGGAGAGATAGACCCAGGCTGGGACTATGGAGAGTTTTACCCAGGCTGGCACAATGGAGTAATGAACTCATGCTGGGACAATGGAGAGATGAACTAGGTTGGGACAATGGAGAGATGTACCATGCTGTGACAATGGAGAGATGAACCCATGCTGAGACAATGGAGAGTGGAACCCAGGCTGGGACAATGGATAAATGAAGGCATGCTGAGACAATGAAGACATGAACCCAGGCTGGGACAATGGAGAGATGAACCAGGGTGGGACAGTGAAGAGAAGATTCCTGGTTGGGACAAGGAGAGATGAACTCTTGCTTCTACATTGGAGAGATGAACCGAAGGGGGGACAATGGAGAGATGAACCAGGCTGGGACAATGGAGAGCTGAACCAGGATGGGACAATGGAGAGATGAACCATGCTGGGACAAGGGAGACATGAACCCATGCTGAGAGAATGGAGAGATAAACCAGGGTGGGACAATGAAGAGAAGATTCCTGGTTGGGGCAATGGAGAGATGAACTCTTGCTTGGACAATAGAGATGACCGAAGCTGGGACAATGGAGAGATGAACCATGCTGGGACAATGGAGAGATGAACCCATGCTGAGACAATGGAGAGATTAACCATGCTGGAACAATGGAGAGAAGAACCGGGCTGGGACAATGGAGATATGAACCATTCAGGGACAATGGAGAGATGAACCATCTTGGGACAATAAAGAGAAGAATCCAGGTTGGTATAATGGAGAGATGAACTCTTGCTAGGACAATGGAGTGATGAACCAAAGCTGGGACAATATAGACATGAACCATACTGTGATAATGTAGTAATGAACCCATGCTGCGACAATGGAGAGATGAACCCAAGCTGGGAAAATGGAGAGATGAACCATGCTGGAACAATGGAGAGATGAATTCATGCTTGGACAATGGAGAGATGAAGCAGGTAGGACAATGGAGGGATGAACTCTTGCTTGGACAATGGAGAGATGAACCCAGGCTGGGACAATGGAGAGATAAGCCAGCCTGGTAAAATGGAGAGATGAACAAGGTTGGCACAATGGAGAGATGAACCATGCTGAGACAATGTAGAGATGAACCAGGCTGAGACTATGGAGAGTTGAACCCAGGATGTTACAATGAAGAGATATACCCAGGCTGCGACAATGGATTGAGGAACCATGTTGGGACAATGGAGAGATGAACGAAGATGGGACATTGGAGAGGTAAACCATGCTGGGTTAATGGAGAGATGAACTCATCCTTGGACAATGTAGAGATGAACCAGGCAGGGACAATCGAGAGAAGAACCATACTGGGACAATGAAAAAATGAACCCAGGCTGGTACAATGGAGAGAACAACTCATGCTTGGACGATGGAGAGATGAACCATGCTGGGAAAAGGGAGACATGAACCCATGCTGAGACAATGGAGAGATGAACCAGGTTGGTACAATTAAGAGAAGATTCCTGGTTGGGATAACAGAAAGATGAATTCTTGCTTGGACTTTGGAGAGATGAACCGAAGCTGCGACAATGGAGAGATGAACCAGGCTGGGAAAAGGGAGAGATGAACCATGCTGGGACAATAGAGAGATGAACCATGCTGGGACAATGGAGAGATGAACCATGCTGGGACAATGGAGAGATGAACCAGGCTGGGACAATGGAGATATCAACCATGCTGGAGAGTGGCGAGATGAACCAGGTAAGGACAATGAAGTGAAGGATCCAGGTTGGGACAATGGAGAGATGAACTCTTGCTTGGACAATGGAGAGATAAACCGAAGTTGTGAAAATATAGAGATGAACCATGCTGGGACAATGGAGAGATGCATGCTGCGATAATGTAGTGAGGAACCCATGGTGCGACAATGGAGAGATGAACCCAGGCTGGGACAATGGAGATATGAACCATACTGGGACAATGGAGAGATGATTTCATGCTTGGACAATGGAGAGATGAATCAGGTAGGACAATGATGGGATGAACCCATGCTGAGACATGGAGAGATGAACCAGGCTGGTACAATGGAGAGATGATTTCATCCTTGGACAATGTAGAGATGAACCCAGGCTGGGACAATGGAGAGATGAACTCATGCTGGGACAATGGAGAGATGAACCAGGGTGGAAAATGGAGACATGAACCAGGTTGGGACAATGGAGAGATGAACCATGCTGGGACAATGGAGAGATGAACCAGGCTTGGACAATCGAGAGATGAACCATGCAGGGACAATGAAGAAATGAACTAGGCTGGTACAATGGAGAGATGAACTCATGCTTGGACAATTGAGAGATATACCAGACTGGGACAATGGAGAGATGAACCAGGCTGGGACAATGGAGAGATGAACCCTGCTGGGACAAGGGAGACATGAACCCATTCTGAGACAATGGAGAGATGAACCAGGTTAGGACAATGAAGAGAAGATTCCTGGTTGGGACAATGGAGAGATGAACCCATGCTGAGACAATGGAGAGTGGAACCAGGCTGGGACAATGCAGAGATGAACTCAGGCTGAGATAATGAAGAGAAGAACCAGCCTGGGAAAATGGAGAGATGACCCCAGGTTGGGACAATGGAGAGATGAACCATGCTGAGACAATGGAGAGATGAACCAGGGTGAGACAATGGATAGTTGAACCCAGGCTGGTACAATAAGGAGATATACCCCGGCTGGGACAATGGAGAGAGGAACGATGCAAGGACAATGGAGAGATGAACTCATCCTTGGACAATGGAGAGCTGAACCAGACTGGGGTAATTGAGAGATGAACAATGCTGGGACAATGTAGAAATGAACCCAGGCTGAGACAATGGAGAGATGAACCAGGTTGGGATTATGAATAGAAGATTCCTGGTTGGGACAATGGAGAGATGAACTCTTGCTTGGCCAATGGAGGGATGTACCAGTTTGGGACAATGGAGAGATGGACCAGGTTGAGATTATGAATAGAAGATTCCTGGTTGGGACAATGGAGAGATGAACTCTTGCTTGGACAATGGAGAGATGAACCAGGTAGGACAATGGAGAGATGAACCTATGCTGGGACAATGGAGAGATGTACCCATGGTGGGACAATGGAGAAATGAACCCATGCTGAGAAAATGAGGAAATGAACCCAGGTTGGGACAATGGAGAATGAATCTTGCTGGGACAATGGAGAGATGAACCCGGGCTGGGACAATGGAGAGATGAACCCAGGCTGGGACAATGGAGGGATGAACCAGGCTGGGACAACAGAGAGATGGACCAGGTTGGGACAATGAAGAGAAGAATCCAGGTTGGGACAATGGAGAGATGAACTCTTGCTTGGACAATGGAGAGATGAACCAGGTAGGACAATGGAGAGATGAACCTATGCTGGGAGAATGAAGAGATGCACCCAGGCTGGGACAATGGAGAGATAAAACATGCCGGGACAATGGATAGATGAACCATGCTGCGACAATGGATAGATGAACCAGGCTGGGACAATGGAGATATGATCCATGCTGGGACTAAGGAGAGATGAACCAGGTTGGGACAATGAAGAGAAGAATCCAGGTTAGGACAATGGAGAGATGAACTCTTGCTTGGACAATGGAGAGATGAACCAGGTAGGACAATGGAGAGATGAACCTATGCTGGGAGAATGAAGAGATGCACCCAGGCTGGGACAATGGTGAGATGAACCATGCTGGGACAATGGAGAGATGTACCCATGGTGGGACAATGGAGAGATGAACCCATGCTGAGACAATGAGGAAATGAACCCAGGTTGGGACAATGGAGATATGAACCCAGGCTGGGACAATGGAGAGATGAACCATGCTGTGATAATGTAGTGATGAACCCATACTGAGACAATGGAGATATAAACCCGTGCTGGGACAATGGAGAGATGTACTCATGCTGGGAAAAGGGAGAGATGACCAGGCTGGGACAATGGAGAGATGAACTCTTAGTTGGACAATGAAGAAATGAACCGAAGCTGGACAATAGAGAGATGAACTCATGCTAGGCAAAGGATAAATGAACCCAGGCTGAGACAATGGAGAGATGAACTAGGTTGGGACAATGGAGAGATGAACCCAGGCTGGGACAATGGAGAGATGAACCCTTGCTGGGACAATGGAGAGATGAACCCAGCCTGGGACAATAGAGAGATGAACCCATGCTGAGACATGGAGAGGTGAACCATGCTGGCACAATGGAAACATAAACCCAGGCTCTAACAAGGTAGAGATGACCATGCTGCGACAATGGAGAGATGAACTCTTGCTTGGACAATGGAGAGATGAACCGAAGCTCGGACAATATAGAGATGAACCATGCGGGGACAATGGAGAGATGAACTATGATGTGATTATGTAGTAATGAACCTATTCTGAGTCAATGGAGAGAGGAAACCAGGCTGGGACAATGGAGAGATGAACCATGTTGGGACAATGGAGAGACAACTTCATACTTGGACAATGGAGAGATGAACCAGGTAGTACAATGGAGAGATGAACTCTTGCTTAGAAAAGGGAGATGATCCAAGGCTGGGACAATGGAGAGATGAACTCATGCTGGCACAATGGAGAGATGAACCAGGTAGGGACAATGGAGAGATGAACCATGCTGGAAAATGGGGAGATGAACCCAGTCTGGGACAAATGAGAGATGAACTCATGCTGGCACAATGGAGAGATGAACCAGGTTGGTACAATGGAGAGATGAAACTTGCTGGGACAATGGAGAGATGAACCATGCTGGCAAAATGGAGAGATGAACCCAGGCTCTCACAATGGAGAGATGAACTCATGCTTGGACAATGGAGAGATATACTAGGCTGGGACAATGGAGAGATGAACCAGGCTGGGACAATGGAGAGATGAACCATGCTGGGACAAGGGAGAAATGAACCCATGCTTAGACAATAGGGAGATGAACCAGGTTGGGATTATGAATAGAAGATTCCTGGTTGGGACAATGGAGAGATGAACCAATGCTGAGACAATGGAGCGATGAACCCAGGCTGGGACAATGAAGACATTAACCCAGGCTTGGACAATGGAGCGATGAACTTTGCTGGGACATTGGAGAGATGAACCATGCTGGCACAATGGAGAGATGAACCCAGGCTCTGACAATGGAGAGATGAACCATGCTGTGACAATGGAGAGATGAACCCATGCTGAGACAATGGAGAGTGGAACCCAGGCTGGGACAATGGAGAGATGAACTCATGCTGAGACAATGGAGAGATGAACCAGCCTTGGAAAATGGAGAGATGAACCAGGTTGTGACAATGGAGAGATGAACCGTGCTGACACAATGAAGAGTTGTACCCAGGCTGGTACAATGACGAGATGTACCCAGGATGGGACAATGGAGAGACGAACCATGCTGGGACAATGGAGAGATGAACTCATGCTGGGACAATGGATAGATGAACCCAGTCTGGGACAATGAAGACATGAACCCAGGTTGGGACAATGGAGAGATGAACCCACGCTAGGACAATGGAGATATGAACCCAGGCTGGGACATTGGAGAGATGAACCCAGGCTTGGACAATGGAGAGATGAACCCATGCTGAGACATGGATAGATGAGCCAGGCTGGGACAATGGAGAGATGAACCTTGCTGAAACAATGGAGAGAGGAACCTTGCTGAAACAATGGAGAGATGAACTCCTGCGGGGACAATGGATAGATGAACCTTGCTAGGACAATGAAGAAATGAACCCAGGCTGGTACAAAGGAGAGATGAACTCATGCTTGGACAATGGAGAGATATACCAGGCTGGGACATGGAGAGATGAACCAGATTGGAACAATGGAGAAATGAACTCATGCTGGGACATTGGAGAGATGAACCAGGCGGGACAATGGAGAGATGAACCAGGTTGGGACAATGGAGAGATGAACCATACTGGGACAATGGAGAGATGAACTCATCCTTGGATAATGGAGAGATGAACCAGGCTGGGACAATGGAGAGATGAACCAGGCTGGGAAAAATGTTAGATGAAACATGCTGGGACAATGGAGAGATGAACCGGTTAGGACAATGAAGTAAAGAATCCAGGTAGGGACAATGGAGAGATGAACTCCTGCATGGACAACGGAGAGATGAACCAAAGCTGGGACAATGGAGAAATGAAATCATGCTGGGACATTGGAGAGATGAACCAGGCGGGACAATGGAGAGATGAACCAGGCTGGGACAAAGGAGAGATGAACCCGGCTGGAACAATGGAGAGATGAACCCAGGCTCTGACAATGGAGAGATGAACCAATGCTGAGACTGGATATATGAACCATGCTGGCAAAATGGAGAGATGAACCCAGGATCTGACAATGGAGAGATGAACCTTGCTGAGACAATTGAGAGCTGAACCATGTTGGCAAAATGGAGAGATGAACCCAGGCTCTGACAAGGCAGAGATGAACCATTCTGTGACAATGGAGAGATGAACCCATGCTGAGACAATGGAGAGTTTAACCCAGGCTGGGACAATGAAGAGAAGATTCCTGGTTGGACAATGGTGAGATGAACTCTTGCTTGGACAATGGAGAGATGGACTGAAGCTGGGACAATATAGAAAGGAACCATACTGGGACAATGGAGAGAAGAACCATTGTGTGATAATGTAGAGATGAACCAATGCTGAGACAATGGAGATATGAACCAGCTTGGGAAAATGGAGAGACCTACCAGGTTGGGACAATGGAGAGATGTACCCAGGCTGGAACAATGGAGAGAGGAACCATGCTGGGACATAGGAGAGATGAACTCATGCTGGGACAATGGATAGATGAATGCAGGCTGGGACAATGAAGACATGAACCCAGGCTGGGACAATGGAGAGATGAACCCATGCTGGGACAATGGAGAGATGAACCCAGGCTGGGACAATGGAGAGATGAACCTATGCAGAGACTTGGAGAAATGAACCATGCTGGCACAAAGGAGAGATGAACCCAGGCTCTGACAATGGAGAGATGAACCTTGCTGGGACAATGGAGAGATGAACACATGCTGAGACAATGGAGAAATGAACCCACGCTTGGACAATGGAGAGATGAACTCATGCTGGGACAATGTAGAGATGATCTAGGCAAAGATATGGAGAGATGAACCGAAGCTGGGAAAATGGAGACATGACCCAATGCTGAGACAATGGAACGATGAACCCATCCAGGGACAATGAAGACATTAACAAAGGTTGGGACAATGGAGAGATGATCCCAGGCTGGGACAATGGAGAGATGAACCCAGGCTGGGACAATGGAGAGGTGAACACAGGCATGGAAAATGGAGAGATGAACCAGGCAGGAACAATGGAGAGATGAACCCGGCTAGAACAATGGAGAGATGACCCCAGGCTGGGACAATGGAGAGATGAATTCATGCTTGGACAATGGAGAGATGAACAAGGTAGGACAATGAAGAGATGAACCCTTGCTTGGAAAATGGAGAGATAGACCCAGGCTGGGACAATGGAGAGTTGTACCCAGGCTGGGACAATGGAGACATGAACTCATGCTGGGACAATGGAGAGATGAACTAGTTTGGGACAATGGAGAGATGTACCATGCTGTGACAATGGAGAGATGAACCCATGCTGAGACAATGGAGAGTGGAACCCAGTCTGGGACAATGGATAGATGAAGCCATGCTGAGACAGTGAAGACATGAACCCAGGCTGGGACAATGGAGAGATGAACCCATGCTGGGACAATGGAGAGATGAACCCAGCCTGGGACAATGGAGAGATGAACCCATGCTGAGACATGGAGAGATGAACCATGCTGGCACAATGGAGACATGAACCCAGGCTCTGACAAGGTAGAGATGACCATGCTGCGACAATGGAGAGATGAACTCTTGCTTGGACAATGGAGAGATGAACCGAAGCTCGGACAATATAGAGATGAACCATGCGGGGACAATGGAAAGATGAACTATGCTGTGATAATGTAATAATGAACCTATTCTGAGTCAATGGAGAGAGGAAACCAGGCTGGGACAATGGAGAGATGAACCATGTTGGGACAATGGAGAGACAAATTCATACATGGACAAGGGAGAGATGAACCAGATAGTACAATGGAGAGATGAACTCTTGCTTAGAAAAGGGAGATGATCCCAGTCTGGGACAATGGAGAGATGAACCCATGCTGAGACAATGGAGAGGTGAACCCAGGCTGGGACAATGGAGAAAGAACCATGCTGGGACAATGGAGAGATGAACCCAGGCTGGGACAATGGAGAGATGAACCATGCTGTGATAATGTAGTGATGAACCCATACTGAGACAATGGAGATATAATCCCAGGCTGGGACAATGGAGAGATGAACTCATGCTGGGACAAGGGAGAGATGACCAGGCTGGGACAATGGAGAGATGAACTCTTGCTTGGACGATGGAGAGGTGAAATTATGCTGGGACAATGGAAAGATGAACTCATTCTCGGCAAAGGATAAATGAACCCAGGCTGGGACATTGGAGAGATGAACCCATGTTGGGACAATGGAGAGGTGAACACAGGCTTGGACAATGGAGAAATGAACACATGCTGAGACATGGAGAGATGAACCAGGCAGGGACAATTTAGATATGAACCTTGCTGGGACAATGGAGCGATGAACCCGGATGGAACAATGGAGAGATGAACCCAGGCTCTGACAATGGAGAGATGAACCTTGCTGGGACAATGGAGAGATGAACACATGCTGAGACAACGGAGAGATGAACCCACGCTTGGACAATGGAGAGATGAACTCATGCTGGGACAATGGAGAGATGATCCAGGCTAGGATATGGAGAGATGAACCGAAGCTGGGAAAATGGAGACATGACCCAATGCTGAGACAATGGAGCGATGAACCCAGGCTGGGACAATGAAGATATTAACAAAGGTTGGGACAATGGAGAGATGATCCCAGGCTGGGACAATGGAGAGATGAACCCATTCTGAGACAATGGAGAGATGAACCTGGTTGGGACAATGAAGATATGAACCATGCTGAGACAATGAAGAGAAGAACCCAGCTTGGACAATGAAGAGATGGACCCAGGATGGGACAATGGAGAGATCTACCCAGGCAGGGACAATGGAGAGGAACCATGCTGGGACAATGCAGAGATGAACTCATGCTGCAACAATGGATAGATGAACCAAGCCTGGGACAATGGAGAGATGAACACAGGCTTGGACAATGGAGAGATGAACCGAACCTGGGACAATGTAGAGATGAACCAATGCTGAGACAATGGCGACATGAACCATGCTGAGACAATGGAGAGTTGAACCCAGGCTGGTACAATGAAGAGATGTACCCAGGCTGGGACAATGGAGAGATGAACTCATGTTTGGACAATGGAGAGATAAACCCATGCTGAGACAATGAGGAAATGAACCCAGGCTGGGACAATGGAGCGATGAACCATGCTGGGAAAAAGTCGAGATGAACTCATACTGGGAAAATGGAGAGATGAACTCATGCTTGGACAATGGAGACATGAACCGAAGCTGGGACAAAGGAGAGATGAACCAGGCTGGGACAATGGAGATATGAACCAATGCTGAGACAATGGAGACATGATCCAGGTTGGGACAATGAATAGAAGAATCCAGGTTGGGACAATGGAGAGATGAACTCTTGCTTGGACAATGGAGAGATGAACCCAAGCTGGGACAATGGAGTGATGACCTGATGCTGAGACATTGGAGAGATGAACCCAGACTCGGACAATGAAGACATTAACCCAGGTTGGGACAATGGAGAGATGAACCCAGGCTGGGACAATGGAGAGATGAACCCTGGCTGAGACAAAGCAGAGATGAACCCAGGCTTGGACAATGGAGAGATGAACCCATGCTGAGACATGGAGAGATGACCCAGGCTTGGACAATGGAGAGATGAACCTTGCTGGGACGTTGGAGAGATGAACCATGCTGGCACCATGGAGAGATGAACCCAGGCTCTGACAATGGAGAGATAAAAACATGCTGTGACAATGGAGAGATGAACACATGCTGAGACAATGGAGAGTGGAACCCAGGCTGGGACAATGGAGAGATGAAATCATGCTGGGACAATGGAGAGATGAACTAGCCTGTGAAAATGGAGAGATGAACCAGGTTTGGATAATGGAGAGATGAACCATGCTGACACAATAGAGAGATGAATCAGGCTGAGACAATGGAGAGTTGAACCCAGGGTGGTACAATGAAGAGATGTACCCAGGCTGGGACAATGGAGAGAGGAACCCAGGCTGGGACAATGGAGAGATGAACTCATGCTTGGACAATGGATAGATGAACCCAGGCTGGGACAATGAAGACATGAACCCAGGCTGGGACAATGGAGAGATGAACCCAGGATGGGACAATGGAGAGATGAACCCAGGCTTGGACAATGGAGAGATGAACTCATGCTGGGACAATGGAGAGATGAAACAGGCTGACACAAAGGAGAGATGAACCAGGTTGGGTCAATGGAGTGATGAACCATGCTGGTACAATGGAGAGATGAACTCATCCTTGGACAAAGGAGAGATGTACCATGGTGTGACAATGGAGAGGTGAACCGGTTGGGACAAGGAAGAAAAGAATCCAGGTTGGGACAATGGAGAGATGAACTCTTGCTTGGACAATGGAGAGATGAACCAAAGCTGGGACAATGGAGAGATGAACCAGGCTGGGACAATGGAGAGATAAACCCATGCTGAGACAATGGAGAGATGAACCAGATTGGTACAATGGAGAGATGAACCATGTTGTATAGTAGGTAATTACCAATACGGAGTCAGGAAAAATATAAGGGTATTTAATAGGGAAAAGCCTTACTTACAGAGCGAACCAGCCAGCCGGTGGTAGTCTGTACAGCAAGAAGCAAAGAGAAACCGAAACCGAAACGCCGTCCCCCTACTCACTCTGACCACACCCTCACAAGCCCTCAGGTACTCCTGTAGCCAGCCCCTAAGAAGGCGTGGCTACAGCTTCCCCTACAATTCCCCTTTTAGTCTAAAAGAGGATTAAAACTTAATAGTATAAAGTTAAAATATAAGAAGATACAACAATCTGCTTATGTCACCTCCTAACTATCTATTTTAACTAAACCCTAAAGTCATCTGAAAGAGGTGTCCAAGCCTGAACACCTCCTTCCAAACTGAACCATAAACAATAGGATGCTATTCCTAACTAGGTATATACACTATCCTAAGTGACAACGATGGGGAAAAGGGGAGTAGCATTCTCCAAGTTACCTACAATGTTGAGACAATGGAGAGATGAACCAAAGCTGGGACAATGGAGAGATGAACCAGGCTGGGACAATGGAGAGATAAACCCATGCTGAGACAATGGAGAGAAAAACCAGGTTGGGACAATGGAGAGATGAACTCTTGCTTGGAGAATGGAGAGATGAACCAAGCTGGGACAATGGAGAGATGAACCAGCCTGGGACAATGGAGAGATAAACACATGCAGAGACAATGGAGAGATGAACCAGGTTGGGACAATGGAGAGATGAACCATGTTGAGGCAATGAGAGATGAACCCATGCTGAGACAATGGAGAGATGAACCAGGCTGGGACAATGGAGAGATGACCCAGGCTGGGAAAATTGAGAGATGAACCATGCTGGGACACTGGAGAGATGAACCAGGTTGGGACAATGAAGAAAAGAATCCAGGTTGGGACAATGGAGAGATCAACTCTTGCTTGGACAATGGAGAAATGAACCAAATCTGGGACAATGGAGAGATGAACCAGGCTGGGACAATGGAGAGATGAACCATGCTGGGACAATGGTGAGATGAACCAGGCTGGATCAATGGAGAGATAAACCCATGCAGAGAAAATAGAGAGATGAACCAGGTTGGGACAATCGAGAGATGAACCATGCTGGGACATTGAAGCAATGAACCCAGGCAGGGACAATGGAGACATGAACTCATGCTTGAACAATGGAGAGATGAACCAGGCTGGGACAATGGAGAGATGAACCATGCTGGGACAATGGAGAGATGAACAAGGCTGGGACAATTGAGAGATAAACCCATGCTGAGAAAATAGAGAGATGAACCAGGTTGGGACAATGGAAAGATCAACTCTTGCTTGGACAATGGAGAGATGAACCCATGCTGAGACAATGGAGACATGATCCAGGATGGGACAATGAATAGAAGAATCCAGGTTGGGACAATGGAGAGATGACCTGATGCTGACACATTGGAGAGATGAACCCAGACTCGGACAATGAAGACATTAACCCAGGTTGGGACAATGGAGAGATGAACCCAGGCTGGGAAAATGGAGAGATGAACGCTGGCTGAGACAAAGCAGAGATGTACCCAGGCTGGGACAATGGAGAGAGGAACCATGCTGGGACAATGGAGAGATGAACTCATGCTTGGACAATGGATAGATGATCCCAGGCTGGGACAATGAAGACATGAACCCAGGCTGGGACAATGGAGAGATGAACCCAGGATGGGACAATGGAGAGATGAACCCAGGCATGGACAATGGAGAGATGAAACCATGCTGAGACATGGAGAGATGAACCAGGCTTGGACATTGGAGAGATGAACCTTGCTGGGACAATGGAGAGATGAACCATGCTGGCAAAATGGGGAGATGAACCCAGGTTCTGACAATGTAGACATGAACCATGTAGGGCCAATGCAGAGATGAACCCTTGCTGAGACAATGGAGAGATGAATCCAGGCTGGGACAATGGAGAGATGAACTCATGCTGGGACAATGGAGAGATTAAACAGGCTGACACAAAAGAGAGATGAACCAGGTTGGGACAATGGATAGATGAAACATGCTGGGAAAATGGAGAGATGAACTCATCCTTGGACAATGGCGAGATGAACCAGGCTGGGAAAATCGAGAGATGAACCTTGCTTGGACAATGAAGAAATGAACCCAGGCTGGTACAATGGAGAGATGAACTCATGCTTCTACAATGGAAAGATGAACCAGGCTGGGACAATGGAGAGATGAACAAGTTTGGGAAAATGAAGAAATGAATCCAGGTTGGGACAATGGAGAGATGAACTCTTGCTTGGACAATGGAGAGATGAACCAAAGCTGGGACAATGGAGAGATGAACCAAGCTGGGAAATGGAGAGATAAACCCATGCTGAGACAATGGAGAGATGAACCCAGGCTGGGACAATGGAGAGATGAACCAGTCTTGGACAATGGAGAGATGAAGCTTGTTGGTACATTGGAGAGATGAACCATACTGGGACAATGGAGGGATGAACCCATGCTGTGACTATGGAGGGATGAATCAGGTGGGGACAATGGTGAGATGAACCCATGCTGAGACAATGGAGAGATGAACCAGTTTGGGACAATTAAGAGAAGAGTCCAGGTTGGGACAATGGAGAGATGAACCCATGTTGAGACAATGGAGAGATGAACCCAGGCTGGGACAATGGAGAGATGAACCATGCTGGGACAATGAAGAAATGAACCCAGGCTGGGACAATGGAGAGATGAGCCAGGGTGGAACAATGGAGAGATGAACCAATGCTGAGACAATGGAGAGATGAACCTAGACTAGGACAATGAAAATATTTAACCAGGTTGGGACAATGTAGAGAAGAATCCAGGTTGGGACAATGGAGAGATGAACTCTTGCTTGGACAATGGAGAGATGAACTGAAGCTGGGACAATATAGAGATGAACCATGCTGGGACAATGGACAGATGAACCATGCTCATATAATGTAGTGATGAACCCATGCTGAGACAATGGAGAGATGAACTGAAACTGGGACAATGGAGAGATGAAACAGGCTGGGACAATGGATAGATGAACCCAGGCTGAGACAATGGAGAGATGAACCCAGGCAGGGACAATGGAGAGATGAACCCATGCTGGGAAAATGGAGAGATAAACCCAGGCTTGGACAATGGAGAGATGAACCCATGCTGAGACATGGAGAGATGAATCAGGGTGGAACAATGGAGAGATGAACCATGCTGGGATGAAGCAGAGATGAACCATGCTGGCACAATGGAGAGATGAACCCAGGCTCTGACAATGGAGAGATGAACCATGCAGGGACAATGGAGAGATGAACCTAGGCTGAGACAATGGAGATATGAACACAGGCTGGGACAATATAGAAATGACCTCATGCTGGGACATTGGAGAGATGAACAAGGCGGGACAATGGAGAGATGAACCAGGTTGGGACAATGGAGTGATGAACCATGCTGGGACAATGGAGAGATGAACTCATCCTTGGACAATGGAGAGATGAACCATGCTGGGACAATGGAGAGATGAACCGGTTGGGACAAGGAGGAAAAGAATCCAGGTTGGGACAATGGAGAGATAAACCCATGCTGAGACAATGGAGAGATGAACCAGGTTGGGACAATGGAGAGATGAACCAGGCTGGGACAATGGAGAGATAAACCCATGCTGAGACAATGGAGAGATGAAACAGGTTGGGACAATGGAGAGATGAACTCTTGCTTAGACAATGGAGAGATGAACCAAAGCTGGGACAATGGAGAGATGAACCAAGTTGGGACAATGGAGAGATAAACACTTGCAGAGACAATGGTGAGATGAACCAGGTTCGGACAATGGAGAGATGAACCATGTTGAGGCAATGGAGAGATGAACCCATGCTGAGACAATGGAGAGATGAACCAGGCAGGGACAATGGAGAGATGAATTGCTGCTGGGACAAAGGCGAGTGGAACCCAGACAGTGACAATGGACAGATGAACCATTCTGAGCCAAAGGAGAGATGAACCATGCTGGCACAATGGAGAGATGAACCGAGGCTCTGACAAGACAGAGATGAACCATGCTGTGACAATGGATAGATGAACCCATTCTGAGACAATGGAGAGTGGAACCCAGGCTGGGACAATGGAATGATATACCAGGCTGGGACAATGGAGTGATGAACCATGCAGAGACAATGAAGAGATGAACCAGGATGAGACAATGGAGAGTTGAACCCAGGCTGGTATAATGAAGAGATGTACCCTGGCTGGGACAATGGATAGAAGAACCCATGCTGGGACAATGGAGAGTTGAACTTATGCTGGGACAATGGATAGATTAAGACAGGCTGGGACAATTGAGACATGAACCCATGATGGCACAATGGACAGATGAACCCAGGCTTGGACAATGGAGAGATGAACCTATGCAGAGACTTGGAGAGATGAACCATGCTGGCACAATGGAGAGATGACCCAAGGCTCTGACAATGGAGAGATGAACCATGTAGCGACAATGGAGAGATGAACCCATGCTAAGACAATGGAGAAAAGAACCCAGGCTGTTACAATGGAGAGATGAACCCAGGCATGGATAATGGAGAGCTGAAACCATGCAGAGACATGGAGAGATGAACCAGGCTGGTACAATGGAGAGATGAACCATGCTGGGATGAAGCAGAGATGAACCATGCTGGCACAATGGAGAGATGAACCCAGGCTCTGACAATGGAGAGATGAACCATGCAGGGACAATGGAGAGATGAACCTAGGCTGAGACAATGGAGATATGAACACAGGCTGGGACAATATAGAAATGACCTCATGCTGGGACATTGGAGAGATGAACAAGGCGGGACAATGGAGAGATGAACCAGGTTGGGACAATGGAGTGATGAACCATGCTGGGACAATGGAGAGATGAACTCATCCTTGGACAATGGAGAGATGAACCATGCTGGGACAATGGAGAGATGAACCGGTTGGGACAAGGAGGAAAAGAATCCAGGTTGGGACAATGGAGAGATAAACCCATGCTGAGACAATGGAGAGATGAACCAGGTTGGGACAATGGAGAGATGAACCAGGCTGGGACAATGGAGAGATAAACCCATGCTGAGACAATGGAGAGATGAAACAGGTTGGGACAATGGAGAGATGAACTCTTGCTTAGACAATGGAGAGATGAACCAAAGCTGGGACAATGGAGAGATGAACCAAGTTGGGACAATGGAGAGATAAACACTTGCAGAGACAATGGAGAGATGAACCAGGTTCGGACAATGGAGAGATGAACCATGTTGAGGCAATGGAGAGATGAACCCATGCTGAGACAATTGAGAGATGAACCAGGCAGGGACAATGGAGAGATGAATTGCTGCTGGGACAAAGGCGAGTGGAACCCAGACAGTGACAATGGACAGATGAACCATTCTGAGACAAAGGAGAGATGAACCATGCTGGCACAATGGAGAGATGAACCGAGGCTCTGACAAGACAGAGATGAACCATGCTGTGACAATGGATAGATGAACCCATTCTGAGACAATGGAGAGTGGAACCCAGGCTGGGACAATGGAATGATATACCAGGCTGGGACAATGGAGTGATGAACCATGCAGAGACAATGAAGAGATGAACCAGGATGAGACAATGGAGAGTTGAACCCAGGCTGGTATAATGAAGAGATGTACCCTGGCTGGGACAATGGATAGAAGAACCCATGCTGGGACAATGGAGAGTTGAACTTATGCTGGGACAATGGATAGATTAAGACAGGCTGGGACAATTGAGACATGAACCCATGATGGCACAATGGACAGATGAACCCAGGCTTGGACAATGGAGAGATGAACCTATGCAGAGACTTGGAGAGATGAACCATGCTGGCACAATGGAGAGATGACCCAAGGCTCTGACAATGGAGAGATGAACCATGTAGCGACAATGGAGAGATGAACCCATGCTAAGACAATGGAGAAAAGAACCCAGGCTGTTACAATGGAGAGATGAACCCAGGCATGGATAATGGAGAGCTGAAACCATGCAGAGACATGGAGAGATGAACCAGGCTGGTACAATGGAGAGATGAACCATGCTGGGATGAAGCAGAGATGAACCATGCTGGCACAATGGAGAGATGAACCCAGGCTCTGACAATGGAGAGATGAACCATGCAGGGACAATGGAGAGATGAACCTAGGCTGAGACAATGGAGATATGAACACAGGCTGGGACAATATAGAAATGACCTCATGCTGGGACATTGGAGAGATGAACAAGGCGGGACAATGGAGAGATGAACCAGGTTGGGACAATGGAGTGATGAACCATGCTGGGACAATGGAGAGATGAACTCATCCTTGGACAATGGAGAGATGAACCATGCTGGGACAATGGAGAGATGAACCGGTTGGGACAAGGAGGAAAAGAATCCAGGTTGGGACAATGGAGAGATAAACCCATGCTGAGACAATGGAGAGATGAACCAGGTTGGGACAATGGAGAGATGAACCAGGCTGGGACAATGGAGAGATAAACCCATGCTGAGACAATGGAGAGATGAAACAGGTTGGGACAATGGAGAGATGAACTCTTGCTTAGACAATGGAGAGATGAACCAAAGCTGGGACAATGGAGAGATGAACCAAGTTGGGACAATGGAGAGATAAACACTTGCAGAGACAATGGTGAGATGAACCAGGTTCGGACAATGGAGAGATGAACCATGTTGAGGCAATGGAGAGATGAACCCATGCTGAGACAATTGAGAGATGAACCAGGCAGGGACAATGGAGAGATGAATTGCTGCTGGGACAAAGGCGAGTGGAACCCAGACAGTGACAATGGACAGATGAACCATTCTGAGACAAAGGAGAGATGAACCATGCTGGCACAATGGAGAGATGAACCGAGGCTCTGACAAGACAGAGATGAACCATGCTGTGACAATGGATAGATGAACCCATTCTGAGACAATGGAGAGTGGAACCCAGGCTGGGACAATGGAATGATATACCAGGCTGGGACAATGGAGTGATGAACCATGCAGAGACAATGAAGAGATGAACCAGGATGAGACAATGGAGAGTTGAACCCAGGCTGGTATAATGAAGAGATGTACCCTGGCTGGGACAATGGATAGAAGAACCCATGCTGGGACAATGGAGAGTTGAACTTATGCTGGGACAATGGATAGATTAAGACAGGCTGGGACAATTGAGACATGAACCCATGATGGCACAATGGACAGATGAACCCAGGCTTGGACAATGGAGAGATGAACCTATGCAGAGACTTGGAGAGATGAACCATGCTGGCACAATGGAGAGATGACCCAAGGCTCTGACAATGGAGAGATGAACCATGTAGCGACAATGGAGAGATGAACCCATGCAAGACAATGGAGAGATGAACCCAGGCTGTTACAATGGAGAGATGAACCCAGGCATGGATAATGGAGAGCTGAAACCATGCAGAGACATGGAGAGATGAACCAGGCTGGTACAATGGAGAGATGAACCATGCTGGGATGAAGCAGAGATGAACCATGCTGGCACAATGGAGAGATGAACCCAGGCTCTGACAATGGAGAGATGAACCATGCAGGGACAATGGAGAGATGAACCTAGGCTGAGACAATGGAGATATGAACACAGGCTGGGACAATATAGAAATGACCTCATGCTGGGACATTGGAGAGATGAACAAGGCGGGACAATGGAGAGATGAACCAGGTTGGGACAATGGAGTGATGAACCATGCTGGGACAATGGAGAGATGAACTCATCCTTGGACAATGGAGAGATGAACCATGCTGGGACAATGGAGAGATGAACCGGTTGGGACAAGGAGGAAAAGAATCCAGGTTGGGACAATGGAGAGATAAACCCATGCTGAGACAATGGAGAGATGAACCAGGTTGGGACAATGGAGAGATGAACCAGGCTGGGACAATGGAGAGATAAACCCATGCTGAGACAATGGAGAGATGAAACAGGTTGGGACAATGGAGAGATGAACTCTTGCTTAGACAATGGAGAGATGAACCAAAGCTGGGACAATGGAGAGATGAACCAAGTTGGGACAATGGAGAGATAAACACTTGCAGAGACAATGGAGAGATGAACCAGGTTCGGACAATGGAGAGATGAACCATGTTGAGGCAATGGAGAGATGAACCCATGCTGAGACAATTGAGAGATGAACCAGGCAGGGACAATGGAGAGATGAATTGCTGCTGGGACAAAGGCGATTGGAACCCAGGCAGTGACAATGGACAGAAGAACCATTCTGAGACAATGGAGAGATGAACCATGCTGGCACAATGGAGAGATGAACCCAGGCTCTGACAAGGCAGAGATGAACCATGCTGAGACAATGGAGAGATGAACCCATTCTGAGACAATGGAGAGTGGAACCCAGGCTGGGACAATGGAATGATATACCAGGCTGGGACAATGGAGTGATGAACCATGCAGAGACAATGAAGAGATGAACCAGGATGAGACAATGGAGAGTTGAACCCAGGCTGGTATAATGAAGAGATGTACCCTGGCTGGGACAATGGATAGAAGAACCCATGCTGGGACAATGGAGAGTTGAACTTATGCTGGGACAATGGATAGATTAAGACAGGCTGGGACAATTGAGACATGAACCCATGATGGCACAATGGACAGATGAAGCCAGGCTTGAACAATGGAGAGATGAACCTATGCAGAGACTTGGAGAGATGAACCATGCTGGCACAATGGAGAGATGACCCAAGGCTCTGACAATGGAGAGATGAACCATGTAGGGACAATGGAGAGATGAAACCATGCAGAGACATGGAGAGATGAACCCAGACTGTTACAATGGAGAGATGAACCCAGGCATGGACAATGGAGAGATGAAACCATGCAGAGACATGGAGAGATGAACCAGGCTGGAAAATGGAGAGATGAACCATGCTGGGACGAAGGAGAAATGAACCTTGGCTGAGACAATGGAGATATGAACACAGGCTGGGACAATGTAGAAATGAACTAATGCTGGGACATTGGAGAGATGAACCAGATGGGACAATGGAGAGATGAACCAGGTTGGGACAATGGAGTGATGAACCATGCTGGGACAATGGAGAGATGAACTCATCCTTGGACAATGGAGAGATGACCCATGCTGGGACAATGGAGAGATGAACCGGTTGGGACAAGGAGGAAAAGAATCCAGGTTGGGACAATGGAGAGATAAACCCATGCTGAGACAATGGAGTGATGAACAAGGTTGGGACAATGGAGAGATGAACCATGTTGAGACAATGGAGAGATGTACCAAAGCTGGGACATTGGAGAGACAAACCATGCTGGGACAATGGAGAGAAGAACCGGTTGGGACAAGGAAGAAAAGAATCCAGGTTGGGACAATGGAGAGATAAACCCATGCTGAGACAATGGAGAGATGAACCAGATTGGGACAATGGAGAGATGAACTCTTGCTTGGACAATGGAGAGATGAACCAGGCTGGGACAATGGATATATTAACCATGGTGCGACAATGGAGACATGAACCCATGCAGAGACAATGGAGAGATGAACCCAGGCTGGGACAATGGGGAGATGAACCATGAAGGGACAATGGAGAGATGATCCATGCTGAGAAATGGAGAGATGTACCCATGCTGGGATATGGGGAGATGAACCAGTCTTGGACAATGGAGAGATGAACCTTGCTGGGACATTGGAGAGATGAACCATACTGGGACAATGGAGAGATGAACCCATGCTGAGACAATGGCGAGATGAACCAGGTTGGACAATGAAGAGAAGAATCCGGGTTGGGACAATGGAGAGATTAACACTTGCATGGATAATGGAGAGATGAACCGAAGCTGGGACAATGGAGAAATGAACCAATGCTGAGACAATAGAGAGAAGAACCCAGGCTGGGACAATGAAGACATTAACCCAGGTTGGGAAAATGGAGAGATGAACCCAGGCTGGGACAATCGAGAGATGAACCATGCTGGGACAATGAAGAAATGAACCCAGGCTGGGACAATGGAGAGATGAACCTAGACTGGGACAATGAAAATAACCAGGTTGGGACAATGTAGAGAAGAATCCAGGTTGGGACAATGGAGAGATGAACTCTTGCTTGGACAATGGAGAGATGAACTGAAGCTGGGACAATATAGAGATGAACCATGCTGGGACAATGGACAGATGAACCATGCTCAGATAATGTAGGATGAACCCATGCTGAGACAATGGAGAGATGAACTGAAACTGGGACAATGGAGAGATGAACCCAGGCTGGGACAATGGAGAGATGAACCCAGGCTGGGACAATGGGGAGATGAACCATGATGGGACAATGGAGAGATGATCCATGCTGAGAAATGGAGAGATGTACCCATGCTGGGATATGGGGAGATGAACCAGTCTTGGACAATGGAGAGATGAACCTTGCTGGGACATTGGAGAGATGAACCATACTGGGAAAATGGAGAGATTTACCCATGCTGAGACAATGGCGAGATGAACCAGGTTGGGACAATGAAGAGAAGAATCCGGGTTGGGACAATGGAGAGATTAACACTTGCTTGGACAATGGAGAGATGAACCGAAGCTGGGACAATGGAGAAATGAACCAATGCTGAGACAATAGAGAGATGAACCCAGGCTGGGACAATGAAGACATTAACCCAGGTTGGGAAAATGGAGAGATGAACCCAGGCTGGGACAATCGAGAGATGAACCATGCTGGGACAATGAAGAAATGAACCGAGGCTGGGACAATGGAGAGATGAACCTAGACTGGGACAATGAAAATAACCAGGTTGGGACAATGTAGAGAAGAATCCAGGTTGGGACAATGGAGAGATGAACTCTTGCTTGGACAATGGAGAGATGAACTGAAGCTGGGACAATATAGAGATGAACCATGCTGGGACAATGGACAGATGAACCATGCTCAGATAATGTAGTGATGAACCCATGCTGAGACAATGGAGAGATGAACTGAAACAGGTACAATGGAGAGATGAAACAGGCTGGGACAATGGAGAGTTGAACTCATGCTGGGACAATGGATAGATGAACCCAGGCTGAGACAATGGAGAGATGAACCCAGGCTGGGACAATGGAGAGATGAACCCATGCCAGGAAAATGGAGAGATCAACCCAGGCTTGGACAATGGAGAGATGAACCCATGCTGAGACATGGAGAGATGAATCAGTGTGGAACAATGGAGAGATGAACCATGCTGTGACAATGGAGAGATGAACCATGCTGGCACAATGGAGAGATGAACCCAGGCTCTGACAATGGAGAGATGAACCATCCTGGGACAATGGAGAGATGAACCCATGCTGAGACAATGGAGAGATGAAACCAGACTGGGACAATGGAGAGATGAATTGCTGCTGGGACAAAGGCGAGTGGAACCCAGACAGTGACAATGGACAGATGAACCATTCTGAGACAAAGGAGAGATGAACCATGCTGGCACAATGGAGAGATGAACCGAGGCTTTGACAAGGCAGAGAAGAACCATGCTGGGACAATGGATAGATGAACCCATTCTGAGACAATGGAGAGTGGAACCCAGGCTGGGACAATGGAATGATATACCAGGCTGGGACAATGGAGTGATGAACCATGCAGAGACAATGAAGAGATGAACCAGGCTGAGACAATGGAGAGTTGAACCCAGGCTTTTACAATGAAGAGATGTACCCTGGCTGGGACAATGGATAGAAGAACCCATGCTGGGACAATGGAGAGTTGAACTTATGCTGGGACAATGGATAGATTAAGACAGGCTGGGACAATTGAGACATGAACCCATGATGGCACAATGGACAGATGAACCCAGGCTTGGACAATGGAGAGATGAACCTATGCAGAGACTTGGAGAGATGAACCATGCTGGCACAATGGAGAGATGAACCAAGGCTCTGACAATGGAGAGATGAACCATGTAGGGACAATGGAGAGATGAACCCATGCTAAGACAATGGAGAAAAGAACCCAGGCTGTTACAATGGAGAGATGAACCCAGGCATGGACAATGGAGAGATGAAACCATGCAGAGACATGGAGAGATGAACCAGGCTGGTACAATGGAGAGATGAACCATGCTGGGATGAAGGAGAGATGAACCATGCTATCACAATGGAGAGATGAACCCAGGCTCTGACAATGGAGAGATGAACCATGCAGGGACAATGGAGAGATGAACCCAGGCTGTTACAATGGAGAGATGAACACAGGCATGGACAATGGAGAGATGAAACATGCTGGGACGAAGGAGAAATGAACCTCGGCTGAGACAATGGAGATATGAACACAGGTTGGGGCAATGTAGAAATGAACTAATGCTGGGACATTGGAGAGATGAACCAGGCGGGACAATGGAGAGATGAACCTGGTTGGGACAATGGAGTGATGAACCATGCTGGGACAATGGAGAGATGAACCATGCTGGCACAATGGAGAGATGAACCCAGGCTCTGACAATGGAGAGATGAACCATCCTGGGACAATGGAGAGATGAACCCATGCTGAGACAATGGAGAGATGAACCCAGGCTGGGACAATGGAGAGATGAATTGCTGCTGGGACAAAGGCGAGTGGAACCCAGACAGTGACAATGGACAGATGAACCATTCTGAGACAAAGGAGAGATGAACCATGCTGGCACAATGGAGAGATGAACCGAGGCTCTGACAAGACAGAGATGAACCATGCTGTGACAATGGATAGATGAACCCATTCTGAGACAATGGAGAGTGGAACCCAGGCTGGGACAATGGAATGATATACCAGGCTGGGACAATGGAGTGATGAACCATGCAGAGACAATGAAGAGATGAACCAGGATGAGACAATGGAGAGTTGAACCCAGGCTGGTATAATGAAGAGATGTACCCTGGCTGGGACAATGGATAGAAGAACCCATGCTGGGACAATGGAGAGTTGAACTTATGCTGGGACAATGGATAGATTAAGACAGGCTGGGACAATTGAGACATGAACCCATGATGGCACAATGGACAGATGAACCCAGGCTTGAACAATGGAGAGATGAACCTATGCAGAGACTTGGAGAGATGAACCATGCTGGCACAATGGAGAGATGACCCAAGGCTCTGACAATGGAGAGATGAACCATGTAGGGACAATGGAGAGATGAAACCATGCAGAGACATGGAGAGATGAACCCAGGCTGTTACAATGGAGAGATGAACCCAGGCATGGACAATGGAGAGATGAAACCATGCAGAGACATGGAGAGATGAACCAGGCTGGAAAATGGAGAGATGAACCATGCTGGGACGAAGGAGAAATGAACCTTGGCTGAGACAATGGAGATATGAACACAGGCTGGGACAATGTAGAAATGAACTAATGCTGGGACATTGGAGAGATGAACCAGACTGGGAAAATGGAGAGATGAACCAGGCTGGGACAATGGAGAGATGAACCATGCTGAGACAATGTAGAGTTGAACCCAGTCTGGTACAATGAATTGATGTACCGAGGCTGGGACAATGGAGAGATGAACACAGGCTGGGACAATTGAGAGATGAACCTATGCAGAGACTTGGGGAGATGACCCATGCTGGCACAATGGAGAGATGATCCCAGGCATTGACAATGGAGAGATGAACCATGTAGGGACAATGGAGAGAAGAACACATGCTGAGACAATGGAGAAAAGAAACCAGGCTGTTACAATGGAGAGATGAACCCCGGCTTGGAAAATGGAGAGATGAACACATGCTGAGACATGTAGAGATGAACAAGGCTGGTACAATGGAGAGATGAACACTGCTGGGACAGAGGAGAGATGAACCATGCCGGCACAATGAAGAGATGAACTCATGCTGGGACAATGAATAGATGAGCGCAGGCTGGGACAATGAAGACATGAACCCTGGCTGGGACAATGGAGAGATGAACCTAGGCTGGGACAATGCAGAGATGAACCTATGTAGAGACTTGGAGAGATGAACCATGCTGGCTCAAAGGAGAGATTAACCCAAGCTCTGACAATGGAGAGATGAACCATGCAGGGACAATGGAGAGATGAACGCAGGCTGAGAGAATGAAGACATGAACCCAGGCTGGGACAATGTAGAGATGAACCCATGCTGGGACAATGAAGAGATGAACCCAAGCTTGCACAATGGAGAGATGAACCCATGCTGAGACATGGAGAGATGAACCATGGTGGCACAATGGAGAGATGAACTCATGCTGGGACTATGGAGAGATGAACCAGGCAGGCCAATGTAGAGATGAACCATGCTGGGTTAATGGAGAGATGAACTCATCCTTGGACAATGTAGAGATGAACCAAGCTGGGACAATTGAGAGATGAACCATGCTGGGACAATGAAGAAATGAACCCAGGCTGGTACATTGGAGAGATGACCCCAGGCTGGGACAATGGAGAGATGAATTCATGCTTGGACAATGGAGAGATGAACAAGGTAGGACAATGGAGAGATGAACTCTTGCTTGGAAAATGGAGAGATAAACCCAGGCTGGGACAATGGAGAGTTTTACCCAGGCTGGGACAATGGAGACATGAACTCATGCTGGGACAATGGAGAGATGAACTAGGTTGGGACAATGGAGAGATGTACCATGCTGTGACAATGGAGAGATGAACCCATGCTGAGACATTGGAGAGTGGAACCCAGGCTGGGACAATGGATAGATGAAGCCATGCTGAGACAATGAAGACATGAACCCAGGCTGGGACAATGGAGAGATGAACCCATGCTGGGACAATGGAGAGATGAACCCAGCCTGGGACAATGGAGAGATGAACCCATGCTGAGACATGGAGAGATGAACCATGCTGGCACAATGGAGACATGAACCCAGGCTCTGACAAGGTAGAGATGACCATGCTGCGACAATGGAGAGATGAACTCTTGCTTGGACAATGGAGAGATGAACCGCAGCTCGGACAATATAGAGATGAACCATGGGGGGACAATGGAGAGATGAACTATGCTGTGATAATGTAGTAATGAACCTATTCTGAGTCAATGGAGAGAGGAAACCAGGCTGGGACAATGGAGAGATGAACCATGTTGGGACAATGGAGAGACAAATTCATACTTGGATAATGGAGGGATGAACCAGATAGTACAATGGAGAGATGAACTCTTGCTTAGAAAAGGGAGATGATCCCAGGCTGGGACAATGGAGAGATGAACCCATGCTGAGACAATGGAGAGATGAACCCAGGCTGGGACAATGGAGAAAGAACCATGCTGGGACAATGGAGAGATGAACCCAGGCTGGGACAATGGAGAGATGAACCATGCTGTGATAATGTAGTGATGACCCCATACTGATTCAATGGAGATATAAACCCGGGCTGGGACAATGGAGAGATGAACTCATGCTGGGACAAGGGAGAGATGACCAGGCTGGGACAATGGAGACATGAACTCTTGCTTGGACGATGGAAAGGTGAAACGATGCTGGGACAATGGAGAGATGAACTCATTCTCGGCAAAGGATAAATGAACCCAGGCTGGGACATTGGAGAGATGAACCCAGGCTGGGACAATGGAGAGGTGAACACAGGCTTAGACAATGGAGAAATGAACACATGCTGAGACATGGAGAGATGAACCAGGCAGGGACAATGGAGATATGAACCTTGCTGGGACAATGGAGCGATGAACCCGGCTGGAACAATGGAGAGATGAACCCAGGCTCTGACAATGGAGAGATGAACCTTGCTGGGACAATGGAGAGATGAACACATGCTGAGACAATGGAGAGATGAACCCACGCTTGGACAATGGAGAGATGAACTCATGCTGGGACAATGGAGAGATGATCCAGGCTAGGATATGGAGAGATGAACCAAAGCTGGGAAAATGGAGACATGACCCAATGCTGAGACAATGGAGCGATGAACCCAAGCTGGGACAATGAAGACATTAACAAAGGTTGGGACAATGGAGAGATGATCCCAGGCTGGGACAATGGAGAGATGAACCCAGGCTGGGACAATGGAGAGATGAACCCAGGCTTGGTCAATGGAGAGATAAACCCATGCTGAGACATGGAGAGATTACCCAGGCTTGGACAATGGAGAGATGAACTCATGCTGGGACAATGGATAGATGAACCAGCCTGGGAAAATGGAGAGATGAACCAGGTTGGGACAATGGAGAGATGAAACGTGCTGAGACAATGGAGAGTTGTACCCAGGCTGGTACAATTAAGAGATGTAACCAGGCAGGGACAATGAAGAGAGGAACCATGCTGGGACAATGGAGAGATGAACTCATGCAGGGAAAATGGATAGATGAAGCCAGTCTGTGACAATGAAGACATGAACCAAGGCTGAGACAATGGAGAAATGAACCCAGGCTAGGACAATGGAGATATGAACCCAGGCTGGGACATTGGAGAGATGAACCCAGGCTTGGACAATGGATAGATGAAGCAAGTCTGGGAAAATAAAGACATGAAGCCAGGCTGGGACAATGGAGAAATGAACCCAGGCTAGGACAATGGAGATATGAACCCAGGCTGGGACATTGGAGAGATGAACCCAGGCTTGGACAATGGCGAGATGAACACATGCAGAGACATGCAGAGATGAACCAGGCTGGGACAATGGAGAGATGAACCTTGCTGAAACAATGGAGAGAGGAACCATGCTGGGACAATGCAGAGATGAACTCATGCTGGTAAAATGGATAGATGAACCCAGTCTGGGACAATCAAGACATGAACCCAGGCTGGGACAATGGAGAGATGAACCTAGGCTAGGACAATGGAGATATGAACCCAGGCTGGGACAATGGAGAGATGAACCCAGGCTTGGACAATGGAGAGATGAACCCATGCTGAGACATGGAGAGATGAACCAGGCTGGGACAATTGAGAGATAAACTTTGCTGAAACAATGGAGAGATGAACCATGCTGGCACAATGGAGAGATGAACCCAGTTTCTGACAATGGAGAGATGAACCATGCTGGGACAATGAAGAAATGAACCCAGGCTCGTATAATGGAGAGTTGAACTCATGCTTGGACAATGGAGAGATATACCAGGCTGGGACATGGAGAGATGAACCAGGCTGGGACATGGAGAGATGAACCATGCTGGGACAAGGGAGACATGAACCCATGCTGAGAAAATGGAGAGATAAACCAGGGTGGGACAATGAAGAGAAGATTCCTGGTTGGGACAAGGGAGAGATGAACTCTTGCTTGGATATTGGAGAGATGAACCGAAGCTGGGACAATGGAGAGATGAACCAGCCTGGGACAATGGAGAGATGAACAATGCTGGGACAATGGAGAGATGAACCATTCTGGGACAATGGAGAGATGAACCATGCTGGGACAATGGAGAGATGAACCAGGCTGGGACAATGGAGAGATGACCCCAGGCTGGGACAATGGAGAGATGAATTCATGCTTGGACAATGGAGAGATGAACACGGTAGGACAATGGAGAGATGAACTCTTGCTGGACAATGGAGAGATAAACCCAGGCTGGGACAATGGAGAGTTTTACCCAGGCTGGGACAATGGAGAGATGAACTCATGCTGGGACAATGGAGAGATGAACTAGGTTGGGACAATGGAGAGATGTACCATGCTGTGACAATGGAGAGATGAACCCATGCTGAGACAATGGAGAGTAGAACCCAGGCTGTGACAATGGAGACATGAACTCTTGCTGAAACATTGGAGAGATGAACCAGCCTGGGAAAATGGAGAGATGAACCAGCCTGGGAAAATGGAGAGATGAACCTTGCTGAGACAATGGAGAGATGAACTCATGCTGGGACAAAGGATATATGAACCTATGCTGGGACAATGAAGACATGAACCCAGGCTGGGACAATGGAGAGATGAACCATGCTGTGACAATGGAGAGATGAACCCATGCTGAGACAATGGAGAGTGGAACCCAGGCTGTGACAATGGAGACATGAACTCTTGCTGGAACATTGGAGAGATGAACCAGCCTGGGAAAATGGAGAGATGAACCAGCCTGGTAAAATGGAGAGATGAACCTTGCTGAGACAATGGAGAGATGAACTCATGCTCGGACAATGGATAGATGAAGCAAGTCTGGGACAATAAAGACATGAAGCCAGGCTGGGACAATGTAGAAATTGACCCAGGCTAGGACAATGGAGATATGAACCCAGGCTTGGACATTGGAGAGATGAACCCAGTCTTGGACAATGGCGAGATGAACACATGCAGAGACATGCAGAGTTGAACCAGGCTGGGACAATGGAGAGATGAACCTTGCCGAAACAATGGAGAGAGGAACCATGCTGGGACAATGCAGAGATGAACTCATGCTGGTAAAATGGATAGATGAACCCAGTCTGGGACAATCAAGATATGAACCCAGGCTGGGACAATGGAGAGATGAACCTAGGCTAGGACAATGGAGATATGAACCCAGGCTGGGACAATGGAGAGATGAACCCAGGCATGGACAATGGAGAGATGAACCCATGCTGAGACATGGAGAGATGAACCAGGCTGGGACAATTGAGAGATAAACTTTGCTGAAACAATGGAGAGATGAACCATGCTGGCACAATGGAGAGATGAACCCAGTTTCTGACAATGGAGAGATGAACCATGCTGGGACAATGAAGAAATGAACCCAAGCTCGTATAATGGAGAGTTGAACTCATGCTTGGACAATGGAGAGATATACCAGGCTGGGACATGGAGAGATGAACCAGGATGGGACAATGGAGAGATGAACCATGCTGGGACAAGGGAGACATGAACCCATGCTGAGAAAATGGAGAGATAAACCAGGGTGGGACAATGAAGAGAAGATTCCTGGTTGGGACAAGGGAGAGATGAACTCTTGCTTGGATATTGGAGAGATGAACCGAAGCTGGGACAATGGAGAGATGAACCAGCCTGGGACAATGGAGAGATGAACAATGCTGGGACAATGGAGAGATGAACCATTCTGGGACAATGGAGAGATGAACCATGCTGGGACAATGGAGAGATGAACCATGCTGGGACAATGGAGAGATGAACCAGGCTGGGACAATGGAGAGATGACCCCAGGCTGGGACAATGGAGAGATGAATTCATGCTTGGAAAAGGGAGAGATGAACACGGTAGGACAATGGAGAGATGAACTCTTGCTGGACAATGGAGAGATAAACCCAGGCTGGGACAATGGAGATTTTTACCCAGGCTGGGACAATGGAGAGATGAACTCATGCTGGGACAATGGAGAGATGAACTAGGTTGGGACAATGGAGAGATGTACCATGCTGTGACAATGGAGAGATGAACCCATACTGAGACAATGGAGAGTGGAACCCAGGCTGTGAAAATGGAGACATGAACTCTTGCTGGAACATTGGAGAGATGAACCAGCCTGGGAAAATGGAGAGATGAACCAGCCTGGGAAAATGGAGGATGAACCTTGCTGAGACAATGGAGAGATGAACTCATGCTGGGACAAAGGATATATGAACCTATGCTGGGACAATGAAGACATGAACCCAGGCTGGGACAATGGAGAGATGAACCATGCTGTGACAATGGAGAGATGAACCCATGCTGAGACAATGGAGAGTGGAACCCAGGCTGTGACAATGGAGACATGAACTCTTGCTGGAACATTGGAGAGATGAACCAGCCTGGGAAAATGGAGAGATGAACCAGCCTGGTAAAATGGAGAGATGAACCTTGCTGAGACAATGGAGAGATGAACTCATGCTCGGACAATGGATAGATGAAGCAAGTCTGGGACAATAAAGACATGAAGCCAGGCTGGGACAATGTAGAAATTAACCCAGGCTTGGACAATGGAGAGATGAACCCATGCTGAGACATGGAGAGATGAACCAGGCTGGGACAATTGAGAGATAAACTTTGCTGAAACAATGGAGAGATGAACCCAGTTTCTGACAATGGAGAGATGAACCATGCTGGGACAATGAAGAAATGAACCCAGGCTCGTATAATGGAGAGTTGAACTCATGCTTGGACAATGGAGAGATATACCAGGCTGGGACATGGAGAGATGAACCAGGATGGGACAATGGAGAGATGAACCATGCTGGGACAAGGGAGACATGAACCCATGCTAAGAAAATGGAGAGATAAACCAGGGTGGGACAATGAAGAGAAGATTCCTGGTTGGGACAAGGGAGAGATGAACTCTTGCTTGGATATTGGAGAGATGAACTGAAGCTGGGACAATGGAGAGATGAACCAGCCTGGGACAATGGAGAGATGAACCATGCTGGCACAATGGAGAGATGAACCACTCTGGGACAATGGAGAGATGAACCATGCTGGGACAATGGAGAGATGAACCATGCTGGGACAATGGAGAGATGAACCAGGCTGGGACAATGGAGAGATGACCCCAGGCTGGGACAATGGAGAGATGAATTCATGCTTGGACAATGGAGAGATAAACACGGTAGGACAATGGAGAGATGAACTCTTGCTTGGACAATGGAGAGATAAACCCAGGCTGGGACAATGGAGAGTTTTACCCAGGCTGGGACAATGGTGAGATGAACTAGGTTGGGACAATGGAGACATGTACCATACTGTGACAATGGAGAGATGAACCCATGCTGAGACAATGGAGAGTGGAACCCAGGCTGTGACAATGGAGACATGAATTCTTGCTGGAACATTGGAGAGATGAACCAGCCTGGGAAAATGGAGAGATGAACCAGCCTGGGAAAATGGAGAGATGAACCTTGCTGAGACAATGGAGAGATGAACTCATGCTGGGACAAAGGATATATGAACCTATGCTGGGACAATGAAGACATGAACCCAGGCTGGGACAATGGAGAGAGGAACCCATGCTGGGACAATGGAGAGATGAACCCAGCCTGGGACAATCGAGAGATGAACCATGCTGTGACAATGGTGAGATGTACCCTTGGTGGTACAATGGAATGATGAACCCATGCTGAGACAATGAGGAAATAAACCCAGGGTGGGACAATGGAGAAAGAACTATGCTGGGACAATGGAGAGATGAACCCAGGCTGGGACAATGGAGAGATGAACCATGCAGTGATAATGTAGTGATGAACCCATACTGAGCAAATGGAGATATAAACCCGGGCTGGGACAATGGAGAGTTGAACTCATGCTGGGTAAAGGATAATTGAACCCAGGCTGGGACAATGGAGAGATGAACCCATGCTGGGACAATGGAGAGATGAACCCAGCCTGGGACAATCGAGAGATGAACCATGCTGTGACAATGGTGAGATGTACCATTGGTGGTACAATGGAATGATGAACCCATGCTGAGACAATGAGGAAATAAACCCAGGCTGGGACAATGGAGAAAGAACTATGCTGGGACAATGGAGAGATGAACCCAGGCTGGGACAATGGAGAGATGAACCATGCAGTGATAATGTAGTGATGAACCCATACTGAGCAAATGGAGATATAAACCCGGGCTGGGACAATGGAGAGTTGAACTCATGCTGGGTAAAGGATAATTGAACCCAGGCTGGGACAATGGAGAGATGAACCCAGGCTGGGACAATGGAGAGGTGAACCAGGCAGGGCAATGGAGATATGAACCTTGCTGGGACAATGGAGCGATGAACCCGGCTGGAACAATGGAGAGATGAACCCAGGCTCTGACAATGGAGAGATGAACCTTGCTGGGACAATGGAGAGATGAACACATGCTGAGACAATGGAGAGTGGAATCCACTCTGGGACAATGGAGAGATGAACTCATGCTGGGACAATGGAGAGATGAACCTTGCTAGGACAATGGAGAGATGAACCATGCTGGCACAATGGAGAGATGAACCATGCTGGCACAATGGAGACATGAACCAGGATGAGACAATGGAGAGATGAACCATGCTGGGACAATGGTGAGATGAACCCATGCTGAGACAATGGAGTGATGAACCCAGGCTGAGACAATGGAGAGATGAACTCATGCTGGAACAATGGAGAGATGAGCCAGGCGGGACAATGGAGAGAGGAACTCATCCTAGGACAATGGAGAGATGAACCAGGCTGGGACAATGAAGAATTGAATCCAGGCTGGTACAATGGAGAGATGAACTCATGCTTGGACAATGGAGAGATATACCAGGCTGGGACAATGGAGAGATGAACCAGGCTGGGACAATGGAGAGGTGAACCTTGCTGGGACAAGGGAGACATGAACGCATGCTGAGACAATGGAGAGATGAACCAGGTTGGGACAATGAAGAGAAGATTCCTGGTTGGGACAATGGAGAGATGAACTCTTGCTTGGACAATGGAGAGATGAACCGAAGCTGGGAAAATATAGAGATGAACAATGCTGGGACAATGGAGAGATGAACCATGCTGTGATAATGTACTGATGAACCCATACTGAGACAATGGAGAGATAAACCCGGGCTGGGACAATGGAGAGATGAACTCATGCTGGGACAAAGGAGAGATAACCATGCTAAGACATGGAGAGATGAACCAGGCTGGGACAATTGAGAGACAAACTTTGCTGAAACAATGGAGAGATGAACCATGCTGGCACAATGGAGAGATGAACCCAGGCTCTGACAATGGTGAGATGAACCATGCTGTGACAATGGAGAGATGAACCCAAGCAGAGACAATGGAGAGTGGAACCCAGGCTGGGTTAATGGAGAGTTGAACTCATGCTGGGACAATGGAGAGATGAACCAGGCTGAGACAATGGAGAGTTGAACCTAGGCTGTTACAATGAAGAGATGTACCCAGCTGGGACAATGGAGAGATGACCCCTGCTGGGACAATGGAAAGATGAACCATGCTGGGACAATGGATAGATGAACCCAGGCTGGGACAATGAAGACATGAACCCAGGCTGGGACAATGGAGAGATGAAACCAGGCTGAGACAATGGAGAGATGAACCCATGCTGAGACAATGGAGAGATGAACCCAGGCTGGGACAATGGAGAAATGAACTCATGCTGGAACAATGGAGAGATGAGCCAGGCGGGACAATGGAGAGATGAACCAGGTTGGGACAATGGAGAGATGAACCATGCTGGGACAATGGAGAGAGGAACTCATCCTAGGACAATGGAGAGATGAAATCATGCTGGAACAATGAGGAAATGAATCCAGGCTGGTACCATGGAGAGATGAACTCATGCTTGGACAATGGAGAGATATACAAGTCTGGGACAATGGAGAGATGAACCAGGCTGGGACAATGCAGAGATGAACCTTGCTGGGACAATGGAGAGATGAATTCATTTTTGGACAATGGAGAGATGAACCAGGTAGGACAATGGAGAGATGAACTCTTGCTTGGACAATGGAGAGATGAACCGAAGCTGTGACAATGGAGAGATCAACCATGCTGTGATATGTAGTGATGAACCCATGCTGAGAAAATGGAGAGATGAACCCAGGCAGGGACACTGGAGAGATGAACCATGCTGGGACAATGGAGAGATGAATTCATGTTTGGACAATGGAGAGATGAACCCATGCTGAGACATGGAGAGATGAACCAGGCTGGGACAATTGAGAGATAAACTTTGCTGAAACAATGGAGAGATGAACCATGTTGGCACAATGGAGAGATGAACCCAGTTTCTGACAATGGAGAGATGAACCATGCTGGGACAATGAAGAAATGAACCCAGGCTCGTATAATGGAGAGTTGAACTCATGCTTGGACAATGGAGAGATATACCAGGCTGGGACATGGAGAGATGAACCAGGATGGGACAATGGAGAGATGAACCATGCTGGGACAAGGGAGACATGAACCCATGCTGAGAAAATGGAGAGATAAACCAGGGTGGGACAATGAAGAGAAGATTCCTGGTTGGGACAAGGGAGAGATGAACTCTTGCTTGGATATTGGAGAGATGAACCGAAGCTGGGACAATGGAGAGATGAACCAGCCTGGGACAATGGAGAGATGAACAATGCTGGGACAATGTACTGATGAACCCATACTGAGTCAATGGAGAGATAAACCCGGCCTGGGACAATGGAGAGATGAACTCATGCTGGGACAAAGGAGAGATAACCATGCTGAGACAATGGAGAGATGAACTCTTGCTTGGACAATGGAGAGATGAACCGAAGCTGGGACAATGGAGTGATGAACCATGCTGTGATAATGTAGTGATGAACCCATGCTGAGACAATGGAGAGATGAACCCAGGCTAGGACACTGGAGAGATGAACCTTGCTGGGACAATGGAAAGATGAATTCATGTTTGGACAATGGAGAGATGAACCAGGTAGGACAATGGAGAGATGAACTCTTGCTTGGACAATGGAGAGATAAACCCAGGCTGGGACAATGCAGAGTGGAAACAAGGCTGGGACAATGGAGAGATGAACCCATGCTGGGACAATGGAGAGATGAACTCATGCTGGGACAATGGAGAGAAGAACCATCATGGCACAATGGAGAGATGAACCCAGGCTCTGACAATGGTGAGATGAACCATGCTGTGACAATGGAGAGATGAACCCAAGCAGAGACAATGGAGAGTGGAACCCAGGCTGGGTTAATGGAGAGTTGAACTCATGCTGGGACAATGGAGAGATGAACCAGGCTGAGACAATGGAGAGTTGAACCTAGGCTGGTACAATGAAGAGATGTACCCAGCTGGGACAATGGAGAGATGACCCCTGCTGGGACAATGGAAAGATGAACCATGCTGGGACAATGGATAGATGAACCCAGGCTGGGACAATGAAGACATGAACCCAGGCTGGGACAATGGAGAGATGAAACCAGGCTGAGACAATGGAGAGATGAACCCATGCTGAGACAATGGAGAGATGAACCCAGGATGGGACAATGGAGAAATGAACTCATGCTGGAACAATGGAGAGATGAGCCAGGCGGGACAATGGAGAGATGAACCAGGTTGGGACAATGGAGAGATGAACCATGCTGGGACAATGGAGAGAGGAACTCATCCTAGGACAATGGAGAGATGAAATCATGCTGGAACAATGAGGAAATGAATCCAGGCTGGTACCATGGAGAGATGAACTCATGCTTGGACAATGGAGAGATATACAAGTCTGGGACAATGGAGAGATGAACCAGGCTGGGACAATGCAGAGATGAACCTTGCTGGGACAATGGAGAGATGAATTCATTTTTGGACAATGGAGAGATGAACCAGGTAGGACAATGGAGAGATGAACTCTTGCTTGGACAATGGAGAGATGAACCGAAGCTGTGACAATGGAGAGATCAACCATGCTGTGATATGTAGTGATGAACCCATGCTGAGAAAATGGAGAGATGAACCCAGGCAGGGACACTGGAGAGATGAACCATGCTGGGACAATGGAGAGATGAATTCATGTTTGGACAAAGGAGTGATGAACCAGGTAGGACAATGGAGAGATGAACTCTTGCTTGGACAATGGAGAGATGAACCCAGGCTGGGACAATGGAGAGTGGAACCCAGGCTGGGACAATGGAGAGATGAAATCATGCTGGTACAATGGAGAGATGAACTCATGCTGGGACAATGGAGAGATGAACGAGGCTGAGACAATGGAGAGATGAACCAACTGGGACAATGGAGTGATGAACCTTGCTGGGACAAGGGAGACATGAACCCATGCTGAGACAATGGAGAGATGAACCAGGTTGGGACAATGAAGAGAAGATTCCTGGTTGGGACAATGAAGAGATGAACTCTTGCTTGGACAATGGAGAAATGAACCATGCTGTGACAATGGAGAGATGAACCCTTGCTGAGACAATGGAGAGTGGAACCCAGGCTGGGACAATGGAGAGATGAACCATGCTGGCACAATGGAGAGATGAACCATGCTGGCACAATGGAGACATGAACCAGGATGAGACAATGGAGAGATGAACCATGCTGGGACAATGGTGAGATGAACCCATGCTGAGACAATGGAGTGATGAACCCAGGCTGAGACAATGGAGAGATGAACTCATGCTGGAACAATGGAGAGATGAGCCAGGCGGGACAATGGAGAGAGGAACTCATCCTAGGACAATGGAGAGATGAACCAGGCTGGGACAATGAAGAATTGAATCCAGGCTGGTACAATGGAGAGATGAACTCATGCTTGGACAATGGAGAGATATACCAGGCTGGGACAATGGAGAGATGAACCAGGCTGGGACAATGGAGAGGTGAACCTTGCTGGGACAAGGGAGACATGAACGCATGCTGAGACAATGGAGAGATGAACCAGGTTGGGACAATGAAGAGAAGATTCCTGGTTGGGACAATGGAGAGATGAACTCTTGCTTGGACAATGGAGAGATGAACCGAAGCTGGGAAAATATAGAGATGAACAATGCTGGGACAATGGAGAGATGAACCATGCTGTGATAATGTACTGATGAACCCATACTGAGACAATGGAGAGATAAACCCGGGCTGGGACAATGGAGAGATGAACTCATGCTGGGACAAAGGAGAGATAACCATGCTAAGACATGGAGAGATGAACCAGGCTGGGACAATTGAGAGACAAACTTTGCTGAAACAATGGAGAGATGAACCATGCTGGCACAATGGAGAGATGAACCCAGGCTCTGACAATGGTGAGATGAACCATGCTGTGACAATGGAGAGATGAACCCAAGCAGAGACAATGGAGAGTGGAACCCAGGCTGGGTTAATGGAGAGTTGAACTCATGCTGGGACAATGGAGAGATGAACCAGGCTGAGACAATGGAGAGTTGAACCTAGGCTGTTACAATGAAGAGATGTACCCAGCTGGGACAATGGAGAGATGACCCCTGCTGGGACAATGGAAAGATGAACCATGCTGGGACAATGGATAGATGAACCCAGGCTGGGACAATGAAGACATGAACCCAGGCTGGGACAATGGAGAGATGAAACCAGGCTGAGACAATGGAGAGATGAACCCATGCTGAGACAATGGAGAGATGAACCCAGGCTGGGACAATGGAGAAATGAACTCATGCTGGAACAATGGAGAGATGAGCCAGGCGGGACAATGGAGAGATGAACCAGGTTGGGACAATGGAGAGATGAACCATGCTGGGACAATGGAGAGAGGAACTCATCCTAGGACAATGGAGAGATGAAATCATGCTGGAACAATGAGGAAATGAATCCAGGCTGGTACCATGGAGAGATGAACTCATGCTTGGACAATGGAGAGATATACAAGTCTGGGACAATGGAGAGATGAACCAGGCTGGGACAATGCAGAGATGAACCTTGCTGGGACAATGGAGAGATGAATTCATTTTTGGACAATGGAGAGATGAACCAGGTAGGACAATGGAGAGATGAACTCTTGCTTGGACAATGGAGAGATGAACCGAAGCTGTGACAATGGAGAGATCAACCATGCTGTGATATGTAGTGATGAACCCATGCTGAGAAAATGGAGAGATGAACCCAGGCAGGGACACTGGAGAGATGAACCATGCTGGGACAATGGAGAGATGAATTCATGTTTGGACAAAGGAGTGATGAACCAGGTAGGACAATGGAGAGATGAACTCTTGCTTGGACAATGGAGAGATGAACCCAGGCTGGGACAATGGAGAGTGGAACCCAGGCTGGGACAATGGAGAGATGAAATCATGCTGGTACAATGGAGAGATGAACTCATGCTGGGACAATGGAGAGATGAACGAGGCTGAGACAATGGAGAGATGAACCAACTGGGACAATGGAGTGATGAACCTTGCTGGGACAAGGGAGACATGAACCCATGCTGAGACAATGGAGAGATGAACCAGGTTGGGACAATGAAGAGAAGATTCCTGGTTGGGACAATGAAGAGATGAACTCTTGCTTGGACAATGGAGAAATGAACCATGCTGTGACAATGGAGAGATGAACCCTTGCTGAGACAATGGAGAGTGGAACCCAGGCTGGGACAATGGAGAGATGAACCATGCTGGCACAATGGAGAGATGAACCATGCTGGCACAATGGAGACATGAACCAGGATGAGACAATGGAGAGATGAACCATGCTGGGACAATGGTGAGATGAACCCATGCTGAGACAATGGAGTGATGAACCCAGGCTGAGACAATGGAGAGATGAACTCATGCTGGAACAATGGAGAGATGAGCCAGGCGGGACAATGGAGAGAGGAACTCATCCTAGGACAATGGAGAGATGAACCAGGCTGGGACAATGAAGAATTGAATCCAGGCTGGTACAATGGAGAGATGAACTCATGCTTGGACAATGGAGAGATATACCAGGCTGGGACAATGGAGAGATGAACCAGGCTGGGACAATGGAGAGGTGAACCTTGCTGGGACAAGGGAGACATGAACGCATGCTGAGACAATGGAGAGATGAACCAGGTTGGGACAATGAAGAGAAGATTCCTGGTTGGGACAATGGAGAGATGAACTCTTGCTTGGACAATGGAGAGATGAACCGAAGCTGGGAAAATATAGAGATGAACAATGCTGGGACAATGGAGAGATGAACCATGCTGTGATAATGTACTGATGAACCCATACTGAGACAATGGAGAGATAAACCCGGGCTGGGACAATGGAGAGATGAACTCATGCTGGGACAAAGGAGAGATAACCATGCTAAGACATGGAGAGATGAACCAGGCTGGGACAATTGAGAGACAAACTTTGCTGAAACAATGGAGAGATGAACCATGCTGGCACAATGGAGAGATGAACCCAGGCTCTGACAATGGTGAGATGAACCATGCTGTGACAATGGAGAGATGAACCCAAGCAGAGACAATGGAGAGTGGAACCCAGGCTGGGTTAATGGAGAGTTGAACTCATGCTGGGACAATGGAGAGATGAACCAGGCTGAGACAATGGAGAGTTGAACCTAGGCTGTTACAATGAAGAGATGTACCCAGCTGGGACAATGGAGAGATGACCCCTGCTGGGACAATGGAAAGATGAACCATGCTGGGACAATGGATAGATGAACCCAGGCTGGGACAATGAAGACATGAACCCAGGCTGGGACAATGGAGAGATGAAACCAGGCTGAGACAATGGAGAGATGAACCCATGCTGAGACAATGGAGAGATGAACCCAGGCTGGGACAATGGAGAAATGAACTCATGCTGGAACAATGGAGAGATGAGCCAGGCGGGACAATGGAGAGATGAACCAGGTTGGGACAATGGAGAGATGAACCATGCTGGGACAATGGAGAGAGGAACTCATCCTAGGACAATGGAGAGATGAAATCATGCTGGAACAATGAGGAAATGAATCCAGGCTGGTACCATGGAGAGATGAACTCATGCTTGGACAATGGAGAGATATACAAGTCTGGGACAATGGAGAGATGAACCAGGCTGGGACAATGCAGAGATGAACCTTGCTGGGACAATGGAGAGATGAATTCATTTTTGGACAATGGAGAGATGAACCAGGTAGGACAATGGAGAGATGAACTCTTGCTTGGACAATGGAGAGATGAACCGAAGCTGTGACAATGGAGAGATCAACCATGCTGTGATATGTAGTGATGAACCCATGCTGAGAAAATGGAGAGATGAACCCAGGCAGGGACACTGGAGAGATGAACCATGCTGGGACAATGGAGAGATGAATTCATGTTTGGACAATGGAGAGATGAACCCATGCTGAGACATGGAGAGATGAACCAGGCTGGGACAATTGAGAGATAAACTTTGCTGAAACAATGGAGAGATGAACCATGTTGGCACAATGGAGAGATGAACCCAGTTTCTGACAATGGAGAGATGAACCATGCTGGGACAATGAAGAAATGAACCCAGGCTCGTATAATGGAGAGTTGAACTCATGCTTGGACAATGGAGAGATAAACCCAGGCTGGGACAATGCAGAGTGGAAACAAGGCTGGGACAATGGAGAGATGAACCCATGCTGGGACAATGGAGAGATGAACTCATGCTGGGACAATGGAGAGAAGAACCATCATGGCACAATGGAGAGATGAACCCAGGCTCTGACAATGGTGAGATGAACCATGCTGTGACAATGGAGAGATGAACCCAAGCAGAGACAATGGAGAGTGGAACCCAGGCTGGGTTAATGGAGAGTTGAACTCATGCTGGGACAATGGAGAGATGAACCAGGCTGAGACAATGGAGAGTTGAACCTAGGCTGGTACAATGAAGAGATGTACCCAGCTGGGACAATGGAGAGATGACCCCTGCTGGGACAATGGAAAGATGAACCATGCTGGGACAATGGATAGATGAACCCAGGCTGGGACAATGAAGACATGAACCCAGGCTGGGACAATGGAGAGATGAAACCAGGCTGAGACAATGGAGAGATGAACCCATGCTGAGACAATGGAGAGATGAACCCAGGATGGGACAATGGAGAAATGAACTCATGCTGGAACAATGGAGAGATGAGCCAGGCGGGACAATGGAGAGATGAACCAGGTTGGGACAATGGAGAGATGAACCATGCTGGGACAATGGAGAGAGGAACTCATCCTAGGACAATGGAGAGATGAAATCATGCTGGAACAATGAGGAAATGAATCCAGGCTGGTACCATGGAGAGATGAACTCATGCTTGGACAATGGAGAGATATACAAGTCTGGGACAATGGAGAGATGAACCAGGCTGGGACAATGCAGAGATGAACCTTGCTGGGACAATGGAGAGATGAATTCATTTTTGGACAATGGAGAGATGAACCAGGTAGGACAATGGAGAGATGAACTCTTGCTTGGACAATGGAGAGATGAACCGAAGCTGTGACAATGGAGAGATCAACCATGCTGTGATATGTAGTGATGAACCCATGCTGAGAAAATGGAGAGATGAACCCAGGCAGGGACACTGGAGAGATGAACCATGCTGGGACAATGGAGAGATGAATTCATGTTTGGACAAAGGAGTGATGAACCAGGTAGGACAATGGAGAGATGAACTCTTGCTTGGACAATGGAGAGATGAACCCAGGCTGGGACAATGGAGAGTGGAACCCAGGCTGGGACAATGGAGAGATGAAATCATGCTGGTACAATGGAGAGATGAACTCATGCTGGGACAATGGAGAGATGAACGAGGCTGAGACAATGGAGAGATGAACCAACTGGGACAATGGAGTGATGAACCTTGCTGGGACAAGGGAGACATGAACCCATGCTGAGACAATGGAGAGATGAACCAGGTTGGGACAATGAAGAGAAGATTCCTGGTTGGGACAATAAAGAGATGAACTCTTGCTTGGACAATGGAGAAATGAACCATGCTGTGACAATGGAGAGATGAACCCTTGCTGAGACAATGGAGAGTGGAACCCAGGCTGGGACAATGGAGAGATGAACCAGGCTGAGACAATGGAGAGTTGAGCCTAGGCTGGTACAATGAAGAGATGTACCCAGGCTGGGACATTGGAGAAAAGAACCATGCTGGGACAATGGAGATATGAACCCAGGCTGGGACAATGGAGAGATGAACCCAGGCTTGGACAATGGAGAGATGAACCCATGCTGAGACATGGAGAGATGAACCAGGCTGGGACAATTGAGAGATAAACTTTGCTGAAACAATGGAGAGAAGAACCATGCTGGCACAATGGAGAGATGAACCCAGTTTCTGACAATGGAGAGATGAACCATGCTGGGACAATGAAGAAATGAACCCAGGCTCGTATAATGGAGAGTTGAACTCATGCTTGGACAATGGAGAGATATACCAGGCTGGGACTTGGAGAGATGAACCAGGATGGGACAATGGAGAGATGAACCATGCTGGGACAAGGGAGACATGTACCCATGCTGAGAAAATGGAGAGATAAACCAGGGTGGGACAATGAAGAGAAGATTCCTGGTTGGGACAAGGGAGAGATGAACTCTTGCTTGGATATTGGAGAGATGAACCAGCCTGGGACAATGGAGAGATGAACAATGCTGGGACAATGGAGAGATGAACCACTCTGGGACAATGGAGAGATGAACCATGCTGGGACAAAGGAGAGATGAACCATGCTGGGACAATGGAGAGATGACCCCAGGCTGGGACAATGGAGAGATGAATTCATGCTTGGACAATGGAGAGATGAATTCATGCTTGGACAATGGAGAGATGAACACGGTAGGACAATGGAGAGATGAACTCTTGCTTGGACAATGGAGAGATAAACCCAGGCTGGGACAATGGAGAGTTTTACCCAGGCTGGGACAATGGTGAGATGAACTAGGTTGGACAATGGAGAGATGTACCATACTGTGACAATGGAGAGATGAACCCATGCTGAGACAATGGAGAGTGGAACCCAGGCTGTGACAATGGAGACATGAACTCTTGCTGGAACATTGGAGAGATGAACCAGCCTGGGAAAATGGAAAGATGAACCAGCCTGGGATAATGGAGAGATGAACCTTGCTGAGACAATGGAGAGATGAACTCATGCTGGGACAAAGGATATATGAAACTATGCTGGGACAATGAAGACATGAACCCAGGCTGGGACAATGGAGAGATGAACCCATGCTGGGACAATGGAGAGATGAACCCAGCCTGGGACAATCGAGAGATGAACCATGCTGTGACAATGGTGAGATGTACCCTTGGTGGTACAATGGAAAGATGAACCCATGCTGAGACAATGAGGAAATAAACCCAGGCTGGGACAATGGAGAAACAATCATGCTGGGACAATGGAGAGATGAACCCAGGCTGGGACAATGGAGAGATGAACCATGCAGTGATAATGTAGTGATGAACCCATACTGAGCAAATGGAGATATAAACCCGGGCTGGGACAATGGAGAGTTGAACTCATGCTGGATAAAGGATAATTGAACCCAGGCTGGGACAATGGAGAGATGAACCCAGGCTGGGACAATGGAGAGGTGAACCAGGCAGGGCAATGGAGATATGAACCTTGCTGGGACAATGGAGCGATGAACCCGGCTGGAACAATGGAGAGATGAACCCAGGCTCTGACAATGGAGAGATGAACCTTGCTGGGACAATGGAGAGATGAACACATGCTGAGACAATGGAGAGTGGAATCCACTCTGGGACAATGGAGAGATGAACTCATGCTGGGACAATGGAGAGATGAACCTTGCTAGGACAATGGAGAGATGAACCATGCTGGCACAATGGAGAGATGAACCATGCTGGCACAATGGAGACATGAACCAGGATGAGACAATGGAGAGATGAACCATGCTGGGACAATGGTGAGATGAACCCATGCTGAGACAATGGAGAGATGAACCCAGGCTGGGACAATGGAGAGATGAACTCATGCTGGAACAATGGAGAGATGAGCCAGGCGGGACAATGGAGAGAGGAACTCATCCTAGGACAATGGAGAGATGAACCAGGCTGGGACAATGAAGAATTGAATCCAGGCTGGTACAATGGAGAGATGAACTCATGCTTGGACAATGGACAGATGAACCATGCAGTGATAATGTAGTGATGAACCCATACTGAGCAAATGGAGATATAAACCCGGGCTGGGACAATGGAGAGTTGAACTCATGCTGGATAAAGGATAATTGAACCCAGGCTGGGACAATGGAGAGATGAACCCAGGCTGGGACAATGGAGAGATGAACCATGCAGTGATAATGTAGTGATGAACCCATACTGAGCAAATGGAGATATAAACCCAGGCTGGGACAATGGAGAGTTGAACTCATGCTGGGTAAAGGATAATTGAACCCAGGCTGGGACAATGGAGAGATGAACCCAGGCTGGAACAATGGAGAGGTGAACCAGGCAGGGCAATGGAGATATGAACCTTGCTGGGACAATGGAGCGATGAACCCGGCTGGAACAATGGAGAGATGAACCCAGGCTCTGACAATGGAGAGATGAACCAGGCTGGGACAATGAAGAATTGAATCCAGGCTGGTACAATGGAGAGATGAACTCATGCTTGGACAATGGACAGATGAACCATGCAGTGATAATGTAGTGATGAACCCATACTGAGCAAATGGAGATATAAACCCGGGCTGGGACAATGGAGAGTTGAACTCATGCTGGATAAAGGATAATTGAACCCAGGCTGGGACAATGGAGAGATGAACCCAGGCTGGGACAATGGAGAGATGAACCATGCAGTGATAATGTAGTGATGAACCCATACTGAGCAAATGGAGATATAAACCCAGGCTGGGACAATGGAGAGTTGAACTCATGCTGGGTAAAGGATAATTGAACCCAGGCTGGGACAATGGAGAGATGAACCCAGGCTGGAACAATGGAGAGGTGAACCAGGCAGGGCAATGGAGATTTGAACCTTGCTGGGACAATGGAGCGATGAACCCGGCTGGAACAATGGAGAGATGAACCCAGGCTCTGACAATGGAGAGATGAACCTTGCTGGGACAATGGAGAGATGAACACATGTAGAGACAATGGAGAGTGGAATCCACTCTGGGACAATGGAGAGATGAACTCATGCTGGGACAATGGAGAGATGAACCTTGCTAGGACAATGGAGAGATGAACCATGCTGGCACAATGGAGAGATGAACCATGCTGGCAAAATGGAGACATGAACCAGGATGTGACAATGGAGAGATGAACCATGCTGGGACAATGGTGAGATGAATCCAGGCTGGGACAATGGAGAGATGAAATCATGCTGGAACAATGGAGAGATGAGCCAGGCGTGACAATAGAGAGATGAACCAGGTTGGGACAATGGCGAGATGAACCATGCTGCGACAATGGAGAGATGAACTCATGCTGGAACAATGGAGAGATGAGCCAGGCGGGACAATGAAGAATTGAATCCAGGCTGGTACAATGGAGAGATGAACTCATGCTTGGACAATGGAGAGATATACCAGGCTGGGACAATGGAGAGATGACCCAGGCTGGGACAATGGAGAGGTGAACCTTGCTGGGACAAGGGAGACATGAACGCATGCTGAGACAATGGAGAGATGAACCAGGTTGGGACAATGAAGAGAAGATTCCTGGTTGGGACAATGGAGAGATGAACTCTTGCTTGGACAATGGAGATATGAACCATGCTGTGACAATGGAGAGATGAACCATGCTTTGATAATGTACTGATGAACCCATACTGAGACAATGGAGAGAAAAACCCAGGCTGGGACAATGGAGAGATGAACTCATGCTGGGACAAAGAAGAGATAACCATGCTGGGACAATGGAGAGATGAACTCTTGCTTGGACAATGGAGAGATGAACCGAAGCTGGGACAATGGAGTGATGAACCATGCTGTGATAATGTAGTGATGAACCCATGCTGAGACAATGGAGAGATGAACCCAGGCTAGGACACTGGAGAGATGAACCTTGCTGGGACAATGGAATGATAAACACAGGCTGGGACAATGCAGAGTGGAAACAAGGCTGGGACAATGGATAGATGAACTCATGCTGGGGCAATGGAGAGAAGAACCATCATGGCACAATGGAGAGATGAACCCAGGCTCTGACAATGGTGAGATGAACCATGCTGTGACAATGGAGAGATGAACCCAAGCAGAGACAATGGAGAGTGGAACCCAGGCTGGGTTAATGGAGAGTTGAACTCATGCTGGGACAATGGAGAGATGAACCAGGCTGAGACAATGGAGAGTTGAACCTAGGCTGGTACAATGAAGAGATGTACCCAGGCTGGGACAATGGAGAGATGACCCCTGCTGGGACAATGGAGAGATGAACCATGCTGGGACAATGGATAGATGAACCCAGGCTGGGACAATGAAGACATGAACCCAGGCTGGGACAATGGAGAGATGAAACCAGACTGAGACAATGGAGAGATGAACCCATGCTGAGACAATGGAGAGATGAACCCAGGCTGGGACAATGGAGAAATGAACTCATGCTGGAACAATGGAGAGATGAGCCAGGCGGGACAATGGAGAGATGAACCAGGTTGGGACAATGGAGAGATGAACCATGCTGGGACAATGGAAAGAGGAACTCATCCTAGGACAATGGAGAGATGAAATCATGCTGGGAAATGAGGAAATGAATCCAGGCTGGTACCATGGATAGTTGACCCAGGCTGGGACAATGGAGAGATGAATTCATTTTTGGACAAAGGAGAGATGAACCAGGTAGGACAATGGAGAGATGAACTCTTGCTTGGACAATGGAGAGATGAACCGAAGCTGTGACAATGGAGAGATCAACCATGCTGTGATATGTAGTGATGAACGCATGCTGAGACAATGGAGAGATGAACCCAGGCTGGGACACTGGAGAGATGAGCCATGCTGCGACAATGGAGAGATGAATTCATGTTTGGACAAAGGAGTGATGAACCAGGTAGGACAATGGAGAGATGAACTCTTGCTTGGACAATGGAGAGATGAACCCAGGCTGGGACAATGGAGAGTTGAACCCAGGCTGGGACAATGGAGAGAAGAACTCATGCTGGTACAATGGAGAGATGAACTCATGCTGGGAAATGGAGAGATGAACCAGGATGAGACAATGGAGAGATGAACCAGGCTGGGACAATGGAGTGATGAACCTTGCTGGGACAAGGGAGACATGAACCCATGCTGAGACAATGGAGAGATGAACCAGGTTGGGACAATGAAGAGAAGATTCCTGGTTGGGACAATGAAGAGATGAACTCTTGCTTGGACAATGGAGAAATGAACCATGCTGTGACAATGGAGAGATGAACCCTTGCTGAGACAATGGAGAGTGGAACCCAGGCTGGGACAATGGAGAGATGAACTCATGCTGGGACAATGGAGAGATGAACCAGGCTGAGACAATGGAGAGTTGAGCCTAGGCTGGTACAATGAAGAGATGTACCCTGGCTGGGACATTGGAGAAAAGAACAATGCTGGGACAATGGAGAGATGAAACCAGGCTTGGACAATGGAGAGATGAACCCATGCCTAGACATGGAGTTATGAACCAGGTTGGTACAATGGAGAGATGAACCATGCTGGCACAATGGAGAGATGAACCCAGGCTCTGACAATGGAGAGATGAACCATGCTGGGACAATGGAGAGATGAACCCCTGCTGATACAATGGATAGATGAACCCAGCCTGGGTCAATAGAGAGATGAACTCTTGTTGGAAAATGGAGAGATGAACCCAGGCTTGGACAATGGAGAGTGGAACCTAGGCCGGGACAATGGAGAGATGAACTCATGCTGGGACAATGGAGAGATGAACCCAGGCTGGGACAATGGAGAGATGAACCATCATGGCACAATGGAGAGATGAACCCAGGCTCTCACAATGGTGAGATGAACCATGCTGTGACAATGGAGAGATGATCCCAAGCAGAGACATTGGAGAGTGGAACCAAGGCTGGGTTAATGGAGAGTTGAACTCATGCTGGGACAATGGAGAGATGAAACAGGCTGAGATAATGGAGAGTTGAACCTAGACTGGTACAATGAAGAGATGTACCCAGGCTGGTACAATGGAGAGAGGAACCAATCTGCGACAATGGAGAGATGAACTCATGCTGGGACAATGGATAGATGAACCCAGGCTGGGACAATGAAGACATGAAGCCAGGCTGGGACAATGGAGAGATGAACCCATGCTGGGACAATGGAGAGATGAACCAGTTTGGGACATTGGAGAGATGAACCAGGTAGGACAATGGAGAGATGAACTCTTGCTTGGACAATGGAGAGATGAACCCAGGCTGGGACAATGAAGAGTGGAACCTAGGCTGGGACAATGGAGAGATGAACTCATGCTGGGACAATGGATAGATGAACCCAGGCTGGGACAATGAAGACATGAACCCAGGCTGGGACAATGGAGAGATGAACCCATCCTGGGACAATGGAGAGATGAACCAGGCTGGGACAATGGAGAGATGAACCAGGTAGGACAATGGAGAGATGAACTCTTGCTTGGACAATGGAGAGATGAACCCAGGCTGGGACAATGAAGAGTGGAACCTAGGCCGGGACAATGGACAGATGAACTCATGCTGGGACAATGGAGAGATGAACCCAGGCTGGGACAATGGAGAGATGAACACATGCTGAGAAAATGGAGAGTGGAATCCACTCTGGGACAATGGAGAGATGAACTCATGCTGGGACAATGGAGAGATGAACCTTGCTAGGACAATGGAGAGATGAACCATGCTGGCACAATGGACAGATGAACCATGCTGGCAAAATGGAGACATGAACCAGGATGAGACAATGGAGAGATGAACCCAGGCTGGGACAATGGAGAGATGAACTCATGATGGAACAATGGAGAGATGAGCCAGGCGGGACAATGGAGAGATGAACCAGGTTGGGACAATGGCGAGATGAACCATGCTGCGACAATGGAGATAGGAACTCATCCTAGGACAATGGAGAGATGAACCAGGCTGGGACAATGGAGAGGTGAACCTTGCTGGGACAAGGGAGACATGAACGCATGCTGAGACAATGGAGAGATGAACCAGGTTGGGACAATGAAGAGAAGATTCCTGGTTGGGACAATGGAGAGATGAACTCTTGCTTGGACAATGGAGAGATGAACCGAAGCTGGGAAAATATAGAGATGAACCATGCTGGGACAATGGAGAGATGAACCATGCTGTGATAATGTACTGATGAACCCATACTGAGACAATGGAGAGATGAACCCAGGCTGGGACAATGAAGACATGAACCCAGGCTGGGGCAATGGATAGATGAACCCAGCTGGGACAATGGAGAGATGAACCAGGCGGGACAATGGAGAGATGAACCATGTTGGGACAATGGAGAGATGAACCATGCTGGGACGATGGAGAGATGAACTCATCTTGGACAATGGAGAGATGAACCAGGCTGAGACAATGGAGAGATGAACCAGGCTGGGACAATGGTGTGATGAACCATGCTGGGACAAGGGAGACATGAACCCATGCTGAGACAATGGAGAGATGAACCCAGGCTGGGACAATGGAGAGATGAACTCATGCTGGGACAATGGAGAGATGAACCAGGCTGAGACAATGGAGAGTTGAGCCTAGGCTGGTACAATGAAGAGATGTACCCAGGCTGTGACATTGGAGAAAAGAACCATGCTGGGACAATGGAGAGATGAACTCATGCTGGGACAATGGATTTATGAACCCAGGCTGGGACAATGGAGAGATGAACCCATGCTGGGACAATGGAGAGATGAACCCAGGCTTGGACAATGGAGAGATGAACCCATGCCAGACATGGAGTTATGAACCAGGTTGGTACAATGGAGAGATGAACCATGCTGGCACAATGGAGAGATGAACCCAGGCTCTGACAATGGTGAGATGAACCATGCTGGGACAATGGAGAGACGAACCCAAGCAGAGACAATGGAGAGTGGAACCCAGGCTGGGTTAATGGAGATTTGAACTCATGCTGGGACAATAGAGAGATGAACCAGGCTGAGACAATGGAGAGTTGAAGCTAGACTGGTATAATGAAAAGATGTACGCAGGCTGGGACAATGGAGAGAGGAACCAAGCTGGGACAATGGAGAGATGAACTCATGCTGGGACAATGGATAGATGAACCCAGGCTGGGACAATGAAGACATGAACCCAGGCTGGGGCAATGGATAGATGAACCCATGCTGGGACAATGGAGAGATGAACCAGGTAGGACAATGGTGAGATGAACCCATGCTGAGACATTGACTTATGAACCAGGTTGGTACAATGGAGAGGGGAACCATGCTGCCACAATGGAGAGATGAACCCATGCTCTGACAATGGAGAGATGAACAATGCTGGGACAATGGAGAGATGAACCCAGGCTTGGACAATGGAGAGATGAACCCATGCCTAGACATGGAGTTATGAACCAGGTTGGTACAATGGAGAGATGAACCATGCTTGCACAATGGAGAGATGAACCCAGGCTCTGACAATGGAGAGATGAACCATGCTGGGACAATGGAGAGATGAACCCTTGCTGATACAATGGAGAGACGAACCCAGCCTGGGTCAATGGAGAGATGAACTCTTGTTGGACAATGGAGAGATGAACCCAGGCTTGGACAATGGAGAGTGGAACCTAGGCCGGGACAATGGAGAGATGAACTCATGCTGGGACAATGGAGAGATGAACCCAGGCTGGGACAATGGAGAGATGAACCATCATGGCACAATGGAGAGATGAACCCAGGCTCTCACAATGGTGAGATGAACCATGCTGTGACAATGGAGAGATGATCCCAAGCAGAGACATTGGAGAGTGGAACCAAGGCTGGGTTAATGGAGAGTTGAACTCATACTGGGACAATGGAGAGATGAACCAGGCTGAGACAATGGAGAGTTGAACCTAGACTGGTACAATGAAGAGATGTACCCAGGATGGTACAATGGATAGAGGAACCAATCTGCGACAATGGAGAGATGAACTCATGCTGGGACAATGGATAGATGAACCCAGGCTGGGACAATGAAGACATGAACCCAGGCTGGGATAATGGAGATGTGAACCCATGCTGGGACAATGGAGAGATGAACCAGGCTGGGACAATGGAGAGACGAACCAGGTAGGACAATGGAGAGATGAACTCTTGCTTGGACAATGGAGAGATGAACCCAGGCTGGGACAATGAAGAGTGGAACCTAGGCCGGGACAATGGAGAGATGAACTCATGCTGGGACAATGGAGAGATGAACCCAGGCTGGGACAATGGAGAGATGAACCATCATGGCACAATGGAGAGATGAACCCAGGCTCTGACAATGGTGAGATGAACCATGCTGTGACAATGGAGAGAAGAACCCAAGCAGAGACAATAGAGAGTGGAACCCAGGCTGGGTTAATGGAGATTTGAACTCATGCTGGGACAATAGAGAGATGAACCAGGCTGAGACAATGGAGAGTTGAACCTAGACTGGTATAATGAAAAGATGTACGCAGGCTGGGACAATGGAGAGAGGAACCAAGCTGGGACAATGGAGAGATGAACTCATGCTGGGACAATGGATAGATGAACCCAGGCTGGGACAATGAAGACATGAACCCAGGCTGGGGCAATGGATAGATGAACCCATGCTGGGACAATGGAGAGATGAACCAGGTAGGACAATGGAGAGATGAACCCATGCTGAGACATTGAGTTATGAACCAGGTTGGTACAATGGAGACGTGAACCATGCTGCCACAATGGAGAGATGAACCCATGCTCTGAAAATGGAGAGATGAACAATGCTGGGACAATGGATAGATGAACCCAGGCTGGGACAATGAAGACATGAACCCAGGCTGGGGCAATGGATAGATGAACCCATGCTGGGACAATGGAGAGATGAACCAGGTAGGACAATGGAGAGATGAACCCATGCTGAGACATTGAGTTATGAACCAGGTTGGTACAATGGAGAGGTGAACTATGCTGCCACAATGGAGAGATGAACCCATGCTCTGACAATGGAGAGATGAACAATGCTGGGACAATGGATAGATGAACCCAGGCTGGGACAATGAAGACATGAACCCAGGCTGGGGCAATGGATAGATGAACCCATGCTGGGACAATGGAGAGATGAACCAGGCGCGACAATGGAGAGATGAACCATGTTGGGACAATGGAGAGATGAACCATGCTGGGACGATGGAGAGATGAACTCATCTTGGACAATGGAGAGATGAACCAGGCTGAGACAATGGAGAGATGAACCAGGCTGGGACAATGGTGTGATGAACCTTGCTGGGACAAGGGAGACATGAAACCATGCTGAGACAATGGAGAGATGAACCAGGTTGGGACAATGAAGAGAAGATTCCTGGTTGGGACAATGAAGAGATGAACTCTTGCTTGGACAATGGAGAGTGGAACCCAGGCTGGGACAATGGAGAGATGAACTCATGCTGGGACAATGGAGAGATGAACCAGGCTGAGACAATGGAGAGTTGAGCCTAGGCTGGTACAATGAAGAGATGTACCCAGGCTGGGACATTGGAGAAAAGAACCATGCTGGGACAATGGAGAGATGAACTCATGCTGGGACAATGGATTTATGAACCCAGGCTGGGACAATGGAGAGATGAACCCATGCTGGGACAATGGAGAGATGAACCCAGGCTTGGACAATGGAGAGATGAACCCATGCCTAGACATGGAGTTATGAACCAGGTTGGTACAATGGAGAGATGAACCATGCTTGCACAATGGAGAGATGAACCCAGGCTCTGACAATGGAGAGATGAACCATGCTGGGACAATGGAGAGATGAAACCCTGCTGATACAATGGAGAGAGGAACCCAGCCTGGGTCAATGGAGAGATGAACTCTTGTTGGACAATGGAGAGATGAACCCAGGCTTGGACAATGGAGAGTGGAACCTAGGCCGGGACAATGGAGAGATGAACTCATGCTGGGACAATGGAGAGATGAACCCAGGCTGGGACAATGGAGAGATGAACCATCATGGCACAATGGAGAGATGAACCCAGGCTCTCACAATGGTGAGATGAACCATGCTGTGACAATGGAGAGATGATCCCAAGCAGAGACATTGGGGCGTGGAACCAAGGCTGGGTTAATGGAGAGTTGAACTCATGCTGGGACAATGGAGAGATGAAACAGGCTGAGATAATGGAGAGTTGAACCTAGACTGGTACAATGAAGAGATGTACCCAGGCTGGTACAATGGAGAGAGGAACCAATCTGCGACAATGGAGAGATGAACTCATGCTGGGACAATGGATAGATGAACCCAGGCTGGGACAATGAAGACATGAAGCCAGGCTGGGACAATGGAGAGATGAACCCATGCTGGGACAATGGAGAGATGAACCAGTTTGGGACATTGGAGAGATGAACCAGGTAGGACAATGGAGAGATGAACTCTTGCTTGGACAATGGAGAGATGAACCCAGGCTGGGACAATGAAGAGTGGAACCTAGGCTGGGACAATGGAGAGATGAACTCATGCTGGGACAATGGATAGATGAACCCAGGCTGGGACAATGAAGACATGAACCCAGGCTGGGACAATGGAGAGATGAACCCATCCTGGGACAATGGAGAGATGAACCAGGCTGGGACAATGGAGAGATGAACCAGGTAGGACAATGGAGAGATGAACTCTTGCTTGGACAATGGAGAGATGAACCCAGGCTGGGACAATGAAGAGTGGAACCTAGGCCGGGACAATGGACAGATGAACTCATGCTGGGACAATGGAGAGATGAACCCAGGCTGGGACAATGGAGAGATGAACACATGCTGAGAAAATGGAGAGTGGAATCCACTCTGGGACAATGGAGAGATGAACTCATGCTGGGACAATGGAGAGATGAACCTTGCTAGGACAATGGAGAGATGAACCATGCTGGCACAATGGACAGATGAACCATGCTGGCAAAATGGAGACATGAACCAGGATGAGACAATGGAGAGATGAACCCAGGCTGGGACAATGGAGAGATGAACTCATGATGGAACAATGGAGAGATGAGCCAGGCGGGACAATGGAGAGATGAACCAGGTTGGGACAATGGCGAGATGAACCATGCTGCGACAATGGAGATAGGAACTCATCCTAGGACAATGGAGAGATGAACCAGGCTGGGACAATGGAGAGGTGAACCTTGCTGGGACAAGGGAGACATGAACGCATGCTGAGACAATGGAGAGATGAACCAGGTTGGGACAATGAAGAGAAGATTCCTGGTTGGGACAATGGAGAGATGAACTCTTGCTTGGACAATGGAGAGATGAACCGAAGCTGGGAAAATATAGAGATGAACCATGCTGGGACAATGGAGAGATGAACCATGCTGTGATAATGTACTGATGAACCCATACTGAGACAATGGAGAGATGAACCCAGGCTGGGACAATGAAGACATGAACCCAGGCTGGGGCAATGGATAGATGAACCCAGCTGGGACAATGGAGAGATGAACCAGGCGGGACAATGGAGAGATGAACCATGTTGGGACAATGGAGAGATGAACCATGCTGGGACGATGGAGAGATGAACTCATCTTGGACAATGGAGAGATGAACCAGGCTGAGACAATGGAGAGATGAACCAGGCTGGGACAATGGTGTGATGAACCATGCTGGGACAAGGGAGACATGAACCCATGCTGAGACAATGGAGAGATGAACCCAGGCTGGGACAATGGAGAGATGAACTCATGCTGGGACAATGGAGAGATGAACCAGGCTGAGACAATGGAGAGTTGAGCCTAGGCTGGTACAATGAAGAGATGTACCCAGGCTGTGACATTGGAGAAAAGAACCATGCTGGGACAATGGAGAGATGAACTCATGCTGGGACAATGGATTTATGAACCCAGGCTGGGACAATGGAGAGATGAACCCATGCTGGGACAATGGAGAGATGAACCCAGGCTTGGACAATGGAGAGATGAACCCATGCCAGACATGGAGTTATGAACCAGGTTGGTACAATGGAGAGATGAACCATGCTGGCACAATGGAGAGATGAACCCAGGCTCTGACAATGGTGAGATGAACCATGCTGGGACAATGGAGAGACGAACCCAAGCAGAGACAATGGAGAGTGGAACCCAGGCTGGGTTAATGGAGATTTGAACTCATGCTGGGACAATAGAGAGATGAACCAGGCTGAGACAATGGAGAGTTGAAGCTAGACTGGTATAATGAAAAGATGTACGCAGGCTGGGACAATGGAGAGAGGAACCAAGCTGGGACAATGGAGAGATGAACTCATGCTGGGACAATGGATAGATGAACCCAGGCTGGGACAATGAAGACATGAACCCAGGCTGGGGCAATGGATAGATGAACCCATGCTGGGACAATGGAGAGATGAACCAGGTAGGACAATGGTGAGATGAACCCATGCTGAGACATTGACTTATGAACCAGGTTGGTACAATGGAGAGGGGAACCATGCTGCCACAATGGAGAGATGAACCCATGCTCTGACAATGGAGAGATGAACAATGCTGGGACAATGGAGAGATGAACCCAGGCTTGGACAATGGAGAGATGAACCCATGCCTAGACATGGAGTTATGAACCAGGTTGGTACAATGGAGAGATGAACCATGCTTGCACAATGGAGAGATGAACCCAGGCTCTGACAATGGAGAGATGAACCATGCTGGGACAATGGAGAGATGAACCCCTGCTGATACAATGGAGAGACGAACCCAGACTGGGTCAATGGAGAGATGAACTCTTGTTTGACAATGGAGAGATGAACCCAGGCTTGGACAATGGAGAGTGGAACCTAGGCCGGGACAATGGAGAGATGAACTCATGCTGGGACAATGGAGAGATGAACCCAGGCTGGGACAATGGAGAGATGAACCATCATGGCACAATGGAGAGATGAACCCAGGCTCTCACAATGGTGAGATGAACCATGCTGTGACAATGGAGAGATGATCCCAAGCAGAGACATTGGAGAGTGGAACCAAGGCTGGGTTAATGGAGAGTTGAACTCATACTGGGACAATGGAGAGATGAACCAGGCTGAGACAATGGAGAGTTGAACCTAGACTGGTACAATGAAGAGATGTACCCAGGATGGTACAATGGATAGAGGAACCAATCTGCGACAATGGAGAGATGAACTCATGCTGGGACAATGGATAGATGAACCCAGGCTGGGACAATGAAGAAATGAACCCAGGCTGGGATAATGGAGATGTGAACCCATGCTGGGACAATGGAGAGATGAACCAGGCTGGGACAATGGAGAGACGAACCAGGTAGGACAATGGAGAGATGAACTCTTGCTTGGACAATGGAGAGATGAACCCAGGCTGGGACAATGAAGAGTGGAACCTAGGCCGGGACAATGGAGAGATGAACTCATGCTGGGACAAAGGAGAGATGAACCCAGGCTGGGACAATGGAGAGATGAACCATCATGGCACAATGGAGAGATGAACCCAGGCTCTGACAATGGTGAGATGAACCATGCTGTGACAATGGAGAGAAGAACCCAAGCAGAGACAATAGAGAGTGGAACCCAGGCTGGGTTAATGGAGATTTGAACTCATGCTGGGACAATAGAGAGATGAACCAGGCTGAGACAATGGAGAGTTGAAGCTAGACTGGTATAATGAAAAGATGTACGCAGGCTGGGACAATGGAGAGAGGAACCAAGCTGGGACAATGGAGAGATGAACTCATGCTGGGACAATGGATAGATGAACCCAGGCTGGGACAATGAAGACATGAACCCAGGCTGGGGCAATGGATAGATGAACCCATGCTGGGACAATGGAGAGATGAACCAGGTAGGACAATGGAGAGATGAACCCATGCTGAGACATTGAGTTATGAACCAACAATGGAGAGGTGAACCCATGCTGGGACAATGGAGAGATGAACCAGGCTGGGACAATGGAGAGACGAACCAGGTAGGACACTCACAATGGAGAGATGAACCCAGGCTGGGACAATGAAGAGTGGAACCTAGGCCGGGACAATGGAGAGATGAACCCAGGCTGGGACAATGGAGAGATGAACCATCATGGCACAATGGAGAGATGAACCCAGGCTCTGACAATGGTGAGATGAACCATGCTGTGACAATGGAGAGAAGAACCCAAGCAGAGACAATAGAGAGTGGAACCCAGGCTGGGTTAATGGAGATTTGAACTCATGCTGGGAAAATAGAGAGATGAACCAGGCAGAGACAATGGAGAGTTGAACCTAGACTGGTACGCAGGCTGGGACAATGGAGAGAGGAACCAAGCTGGGACAATGGAGAGATGAACTCATGCTGGGACAATGGATAGATGAACCCAGGCTGGGACAATGAAGACATGAACCCAGGCTGGGGCAATAGATAGATGAACCCATGCTGGGACAATGGAGAGATGAACCAGGTAGGACAATGGAGAGATGAACCCATGCTGAGACATTGAGTTATGAACCAGGTTGGTACAATGGAGACGTGAACCATGCTGCCACAATGGAGAGATGAACCCATGCTCTGAAAATGGAGAGATGAACAATGCTGGGACAATGGATAGATGAACCCAGGCTGGGACAATGAAGACATGAACCCAGGCTGGGGCAATGGATAGATGAACCCATGCTGGGACAATGGAGAGATGAACCAGGTAGGACAATGGAGAGATGAACCCATGCTGAGACATTGAGTTATGAACCAGGTTGGTACAATGGAGAGGTGAACTATGCTGCCACAATGGAGAGATGAACCCATGCTCTGACAATGGAGAGATGAACAATGCTGGGACAATGGAGAGATGAACCCAGGCTGGGATAATGAAGACATGAACCCAGGCTGGGGCAATGGATAGATGAACCCATGCTGGGACAATGGAGAGATGAACCAGGCACGACAATGGAGAGATGAACCATGTTGGGACAATGGAGAGAAGAACCATGCTGGGACGATGGAGAGATGAACTCATCTTGGACAATGGAGAGATGAACCAGGCTGAGACAATGGAGAGATGAACCAGGCTGGGACAATGGTGTGATGAACCTTGCTGGGACAAGGGAGACATGAAACCATGCTGAGACAATGGAGAGATGAACCAGGTTGGGACAATGAAGAGAAGATTCCTGGTTGGGACAATGAAGAGATGAACTCTTGCTTGGACAATGGAGAGTGGAACCCAGGCTGGGACAATGGAGAGATGAACTCATGCTGGGACAATGGAGAGATGAACCAGGCTGAGACAATGGAGAGTTGAGCCTAGGCTGGTACAATGAAGAGATGTACCCAGGCTGGGACATTGGAGAAAAGAACCATGCTGGGACAATGGAGAGATGAACTCATGCTGGGACAATGGATTTATGAACCCAGGCTGGGACAATGGAGAGAAGAACCCATGCTGGGACAATGGAGAGATGAACCCAGGCTTGGACAATGGAGAGATGAACCCATGCCAAGACATGGAGTTATGAACCAGGTTGGTACAATGGAGAGATGAACCATGCTTGCACAATGGAGAGATGAACCCAGGCTCTGACAATGGAGAGATGAACCATGCTGGGACAATGGAGAGATGAAACCCTGCTGATACAATGGAGAGAGGAACCCAGCCTGGGTCAATGGAGAGATGAACTCTTGTTGGACAATGGAGAGATGAACCCAGGCTTGGACAATGGAGAGTGGAACCTAGGCCGGGACAATGGAGAGATGAACTCATGCTGGGACAATGGAGAGATGAACCCAGGCTGGGACAATGGAGAGATGAACCATCATGGCACAATGGAGAGATGAACCCAGGCTCTCACAATGGTGAGATGAACCATGCTGTGACAATGGAGAGATGATCCCAAGCAGAGACATTGGAGCGTGGAACCAAGGCTGGGTTAATGGAGAGTTGAACTCATGCTGGGACAATGGAGAGATGAAACAGGCTGAGATAATGGAGAGTTGAACCTAGACTGGTACAATGAAGAGATGTACCCAGGCTGGTACAATGGAGAGAGGAACCAATCTGCGACAATGGAGAGATGAACTCATGCTGGGACAATGGATAGATGAACCCAGGCTGGGACAATGAAGACATGAAGCCAGGCTGGGACAATGGAGAGATGAACCCATGCTGGGACAATGGAGAGATGAACCAGTTTGGGACATTGGAGAGATGAACCAGGTAGGACAATGGAGAGATGAACTCTTGCTTGGACAATGGAGAGATGAAGGCTGGGACAATGAAGAGTGGAACCTAGGCTGGGACAATGGAGAGATGAACTCATGCTGGGACAATGGATAGATGAACCCAGGCTGGGACAATGAAGACATGAACCCAGGCTGGGACAATGGAGAGATGATGGGACAATGGAGAGATGAACCCACCCAGGTAGGACAATGGAGAGATGAACTCTTGCTTGGACAATGGAGAGATGAACCCAGGCTGGGACAATGAAGAGTGGAACCTAGGCCGGGACAATGGAGAGATGAACTCATGCTGGGACAATGGAGAGATGAACCCAGGCTGGGACAATGGAGAGATGAACACATGCTGAGAAAATGGAGAGTGGAATCCACTCTGGGACAATGGAGAGATGAACTCATGCTGGGAAAATGGAGAGATGAACCTTGCTAGGACAATGGAGAGATGAACCATGCTGGCACAATGGACAGATGAACCATGCTGGCAAAATGGAGACATGAACCAGGATGAGACAATGGAGAGGTGAACCCAGGCTGGTACAATGGAGAGATGAACTCATGATGGAACAATGGAGAGATGAGCCAGGCGGGACAATGGAGAGATGAACCAGGTTGGGACAATGGCGAGATGAACCATGCTGCGACAATGGAGATAGGAACTCATCCTAGGACAATGGAGAGATGAACCAGGCTGGGACAATAGAGAGGTGAACCTTGCTGGGATAAGGGAGACATGAACGCATGCTGAGACAATGGAGAGATGAACCAGGTTGGGACAATGAAGAGAAGATTCCTGGTTGGGACAATGGAGAGATGAACTCTTGCTTGGACAATGGAGAGATGAAACGAAGCTGGGAAAATATAGAGATGAACCATGCTGGGACAATGGAGAGATGAACCATGCTGTGATAATGTACTGATGAACCCATACTGAGACAATGGAGAGATAAACCCGGGCTGGGACAATGGAGAGATGAACTCATGCTGGGACAAAGGAGAGATAACCATGCTGGGACAATGGAGAGATGAACTCTTGCTTGAACAATGGAGAGATTAACCGAAGCTGGGACAATGGAGGGATGAACCATGCTGTGATAATGTAGTGATGAACCCATGCTGAAACAATGGAGAGATGAACCCAGGCTAGGACACTGGAGAGATGAACCTTGCTGGGACAATGGAGAGATAAACCCAGGCTGGGACAATGCAGAGTGGAAACAAGGCTGGGACAATGGAGAGATGAACTCATGCTGAGACAATGGAGAGATGAACCCAGGCTAGGACACTGGAGAGATGAACTCATGCTGGGACAATGGAGAGAGGAACCATCATGGCACAATGGAGAGATGAACCCAGGCTCTGACAATGGTGAGATGATCCATGCTGTGACAATGGAGAGATGAACCCAAGCAGAGACAATGGCGAGTGGAACCCAGACTGGGTTAATGGAGAGTTGAAATCATGCTGGGACAATGGAGAGATGAACCAGGTTGGGACAATGAAGAGAAGATTCCTGGTTGGGACAATGGAGAGATGAACTCTTGCTTGGACAATGGAGAGATGAACCGAAGCTGGGAAAATATAGAGATGAACCATGCTGGGACAATGGAGAGATGAACCATGCTGTGATAATGTACTGATGAACCCATACTGAGACAATGGAGAGATAAACCCGGGCTGGGACAATGGCGAGATGAACTCATGCTGGGACAAAGGAGAGATAACCATGCTGGGACAATGGAGAGATGAACTCTTGCTTGAACAATGGAGAGATTAACCGAAGCTGGGACAATGGAGGGATGAACCATGCTGTGATAATGTAGTGATGAACCCATGCTGAGACAATGGAGAGATGAACCCAGGCTAGGACACTGGAGAGATGAACCTTGCTGTGACAATGGAGAGATGAACCCAGGCTGGGACAATGGAGAGATGAACCATGCTGGGACAATGGATAGATGAACCCAGGTTGGGACAATGAAGACATGAACCCAGGCTAGGACACTGGAGAGATGAACTCATGCTGGGACAATGGAGAGAGGAACCATCATGGCACAATGGAGAGATGAACCCAGGCTCTGACAATGGTGAGATGAACAATGCTGGGACAATGGAGAGATGAACCCAGGCTGGGACAATGAAGACATGAACCCAGGCTGGGGTAATGGATAGATGAGCCCATGCTGGGACAATGGAGAGATGAAACAGGCTGAGATAATGGAGAGTTGAACCTAGACTGGTACAATGAAGAGATGTACCCAGGCTGGTACAATGGAGAGAGGAACCAATCTGCGACAATGGAGAGATGAACTCATGCTGGGACAATGGATAGATGAACCCAGGCTGGGACAATGAAGACATGAAGCCAGGCTGGGACAATGGAGAGATGAACCCATGCTGGGACAATGGAGAGATGAACCAGTTTGGGACATTGGAGAGATGAACCAGGTAGGACAATGGAGAGATGAACTCTTGCTTGGACAATGGAGAGATGAACCCAGGCTGGGACAATGAAGAGTGGAACCTAGGCTGGGACAATGGAGAGATGAACTCATGCTGGGACAATGGATAGATGAACCCAGGCTGGGACAATGAAGACATGAACCCAGGCTGGGACAATGGAGAGATGAACCCATCCTGGGACAATGGAGAGATGAACCAGGCTGGGACAATGGAGAGATGAACCAGGTAGGACAATGGAGAGATGAACTCTTGCTTGGACAATGGAGAGATGAACCCAGGCTGGGACAATGAAGAGTGGAACCTAGGCCGGGACAATGGAGAGATGAACTCATGCTGGGACAATGGAGAGATGAACCCAGGCTGGGACAATGGAGAGATGAACACATGCTGAGAAAATGGAGAGTGGAATCCACTCTGGGACAATGGAGAGATGAACTCATGCTGGGACAATGGAGAGATGAACCTTGCTAGGACAATGGAGAGATGAACCATGCTGGCACAATGGACAGATGAACCATGCTGGCAAAATGGAGACATGAACCATGAGACAATGGAGAGATGAACCCAGGCTGGGACAATGGAGACATGAACAATGGAGAGATGAAGGCGGGACAATGGAGAGATGAACCAGGTTGGGACAATGGCGAGATGAACCATGCTGCGACAATGGAGAGAGGAACTCATCCTAGGACAATGGAGAGATGAACCAGGCTGGGACAATGGAGAGATGAACCAGGTTGGGACAATGAAGAGAAGATTCCTGGTTGGGACAATGGAGAGATGAACTCTTGCTTGGACAATGGAGAGATGAACCGAAGCTGGGAAAATATAGAGATGAACCATGCTGGGACAATGGAGAGATGAACCATGCTGTGATAATGTACTGATGAACCCATACTGAGACAATGGAGAGATAAACCCGGGCTGGGACAATGGCGAGATGAACTCATGCTGGGACAAAGGAGAGATAACCATGCTGGGACAATGGAGAGATGAACTCTTGCTTGAACAATGGAGAGATTAACCGAAGCTGGGACAATGGAGGGATGAACCATGCTGTGATAATGTAGTGATGAACCCATGCTGAGACAATGGAGAGATGAACCCAGGCTAGGACACTGGAGCCTTGCTGGGACAATGGAGAGATAAACCCAGGCTGGGACAATGCCAAGGCTGGGACAATGGAGAGATGAACTCATGCTGAGACAATGGAGAGATGAACCCAGGCTAGGACACTGGAGAGATGAACTCATGCTGGGACAATGGAGAGATCATGGCACAATGGAGAGATGAACCCAGGCTCTGACAATGGTGAGATGATCCATGCTGTGACAATGGAGAGATGAACCCAAGCAGAGACAATGGCGAGTGGAACCCAGACTGGGTTAATGGAGAGTTGAAATCATGCTGGGACAATGGAGAGATGAACCAGGCTGAGACAATGGAGAGTTGAACCTAGGCTGGTACAATGAAGAGATGTACCCAGGCTGGGACAATGGAGAGATGACCCCTGCTGGGACAATGGAGAGATGAACCATGCTGGGACAATGGATAGATGAAACCAGGTTGGGACAATGAAGACATGAACCCAGGCTGGGACATTGAGTTACGAACCAAGTTGGTACAATGGAGAGGTGAACTATGCTGCCACAATGGAGAGATGAACCCATGCTCTGACAATGGAGAGATGAACAATGCTGGGACAATGGAGAGATGAACCCAGGCTGGGACAATGAAGACATGAACCCAGGCTGGGGCAATGGATAGATGAACCCATGCTGGGACAATGGAGAGATGAACCAGGCGGGACAATGGAGAGATGAACCATGTTAGGACAATGGAGAGATGAACCATGCTGGGACAATGGTGTGATGAGCTGGGATGAACCCATGCTGAGACAATGGAGAGATGAACCAGGTTGGACAATGTAGAGAAGATTCCTGGTTGGGACAATGAAGAGATGAACTCTTGCTTGGACAATGGAGAAATGAACCATGCTGTGACAATGGAGAGATGAACCCTTGCTGAGACAATGGAGAGTGGAACCCAGGCTGGGACAATGGAGAGATGAACCAGGCTGGGACAATGGTGTGATGAACCATGCTGGGACAAGGGAGACATGAACCCATGCTGAGACAATGGAGAGATGAACCCAGGCTGGGAAAATGGAGAGATGAACTCATGCTGGGACAATGGAGAGATGAACCAGGCTGAGACAATGGAGAGTTGAGCCTAGGCTGGTACAATGAAGAGATGTACCCAGGCTGTGACATTGGAGAAAAGAACCATGCTGGGACAATGGAGAGATGAACTCATGCTGGGACAATGGATTTATGAACCCAGGCTGGGACAATGGAGAGATGAACCCATGCTGGGACAATGGAGAGATGAACCCAGGCTTGGACAATGGAGAGATGAACCCATGCCAGACATGGAGTTATGAACCAGGTTGGTACAATGGAGAGATGAACCATGCTGGCACAATGGAGAGATGAACCCAGGCTCTGACAATGGTGAGATGAACCATGCTGGGACAATGGAGAGACGAACCCAAGCAGAGACAATGGAGAGTGGAACCCAGGCTGGGTTAATGGAGATTTGAACTCATGCTGGGACAATAGAGAGATGAACCAGGCTGAGACAATGGAGAGTTGAAGCTAGACTGGTATAATGAAAAGATGTACGCAGGCTGGGACAATGGAGAGAGGAACCAAGCTGGGACAATGGAGAGATGAACTCATGCTGGGACAATGGATAGATGAACCCAGGCTGGGACAATGAAGACATGAACCCAGGCTGGGGCAATGGATAGATGAACCCATGCTGGGACAATGGAGAGATGAACCAGGTAGGACAATGGTGAGATGAACCCATGCTGAGACATTGACTTATGAACCAGGTTGGTACAATGGAGAGGGGAACCATGCTGCCACAATGGAGAGATGAACCCATGCTCTGACAATGGAGAGATGAACAATGCTGGGACAATGGAGAGATGAACCCAGGCTTGGACAATGGAGAGATGAACCCATGCCTAGACATGGAGTTATGAACCAGGTTGGTACAATGGAGAGATGAACCATGCTTGCACAATGGAGAGATGAACCCAGGCTCTGACAATGGAGAGATGAACCATGCTGGGACAATGGAGAGATGAACCCCTGCTGATACAATGGAGAGACGAACCCAGACTGGGTCAATGGAGAGATGAACTCTTGTTTGACAATGGAGAGATGAACCCAGGCTTGGACAATGGAGAGTGGAACCTAGGCCGGGACAATGGAGAGATGAACTCATGCTGGGACAATGGAGAGATGAACCCAGGCTGGGACAATGGAGAGATGAACCATCATGGCACAATGGAGAGATGAACCCAGGCTCTCACAATGGTGAGATGAACCATGCTGTGACAATGGAGAGATGATCCCAAGCAGAGACATTGGAGAGTGGAACCAAGGCTGGGTTAATGGAGAGTTGAACTCATACTGGGACAATGGAGAGATGAACCAGGCTGAGACAATGGAGAGTTGAACCTAGACTGGTACAATGAAGAGATGTACCCAGGATGGTACAATGGATAGAGGAACCAATCTGCGACAATGGAGAGATGAACTCATGCTGGGACAATGGATAGATGAACCCAGGCTGGGACAATGAAGACATGAACCCAGGCTGGGATAATGGAGATGTGAACCCATGCTGGGACAATGGAGAGATGAACCAGGCTGGGACAATGGAGAGACGAACCAGGTAGGACAATGGAGAGATGAACTCTTGCTTGGACAATGGAGAGATGAACCCAGGCTGGGACAATGAAGAGTGGAACCTAGGCCGGGACAATGGAGAGATGAACCCAGGCTGGGACAATGGAGAGATGAACCATCATGGCACAATGGAGAGATGAACCCAGGCTCTGACAATGGTGAGATGAACCATGCTGTGACAATGGAGAGAAGAACCCAAGCAGAGACAATAGAGAGTGGAACCCAGGCTGGGTTAATGGAGATTTGAACTCATGCTGGGAAAATAGAGAGATGAACCAGGCAGAGACAATGGAGAGTTGAACCTAGACTGGTATAATGAAAAGATGTACGCAGGCTGGGACAATGGAGAGAGGAACCAAGCTGGGACAATGGAGAGATGAACTCATGCTGGGACAATGGATAGATGAACCCAGGCTGGGACAATGAAGACATGAACCCAGGCTGGGGCAATAGATAGATGAACCCATGCTGGGACAATGGAGAGATGAACCAGGTAGGACAATGGAGAGATGAACCCATGCTGAGACATTGAGTTATGAACCAGGTTGGTACAATGGAGACGTGAACCATGCTGCCACAATGGAGAGATGAACCCATGCTCTGAAAATGGAGAGATGAACAATGCTGGGACAATGGATAGATGAACCCAGGCTGGGACAATGAAGACATGAACCCAGGCTGGGGCAATGGATAGATGAACCCATGCTGGGACAATGGAGAGATGAACCAGGTAGGACAATGGAGAGATGAACCCATGCTGAGACATTGAGTTATGAACCAGGTTGGTACAATGGAGAGGTGAACTATGCTGCCACAATGGAGAGATGAACCCATGCTCTGACAATGGAGAGATGAACAATGCTGGGACAATGGAGAGATGAACCCAGGCTGGGATAATGAAGACATGAACCCAGGCTGGGGCAATGGATAGATGAACCCATGCTGGGACAATGGAGAGATGAACCAGGCACGACAATGGAGAGATGAACCATGTTGGGACAATGGAGAGATGAACCATGCTGGGACGATGGAGAGATGAACTCATCTTGGACAATGGAGAGATGAACCAGGCTGAGACAATGGAGAGATGAACCAGGCTGGGACAATGGTGTGATGAACCTTGCTGGGACAAGGGAGACATGAAACCATGCTGAGACAATGGAGAGATGAACCAGGTTGGGACAATGAAGAGAAGATTCCTGGTTGGGACAATGAAGAGATGAACTCTTGCTTGGACAATGGAGAGTGGAACCCAGGCTGGGACAATGGAGAGATGAACTCATGCTGGGACAATGGAGAGATGAACCAGGCTGAGACAATGGAGAGTTGAGCCTAGGCTGGTACAATGAAGAGATGTACCCAGGCTGGGACATTGGAGAAAAGAACCATGCTGGGACAATGGAGAGATGAACTCATGCTGGGACAATGGATTTATGAACCCAGGCTGGGACAATGGAGAGAAGAACCCATGCTGGGACAATGGAGAGATGAACCCATGCCTAGACATGGAGTTATGAACCAGGTTGGTACAATGGAGAGATGAACCATGCTTGCACAATGGAGAGATGAACCCAGGCTCTGACAATGGAGAGATGAACCATGCTGGGACAATGGAGAGATGAAACCCTGCTGATACAATGGAGAGAGGAACCCAGCCTGGGTCAATGGAGAGATGAACTCTTGTTGGACAATGGAGAGATGAACCCAGGCTTGGACAATGGAGAGTCTAACCTAGGCCGGGACAATGGAGAGATGAACTCATGCTGGGACAATGGAGAGATGAACCCAGGCTGGGACAATGGAGAGATGAACCATCATGGCACAATGGAGAGATGAACCCAGGCTCTCACAATGGTGAGATGAACCATGCTGTGACAATGGAGAGATGATCCCAAGCAGAGACATTGGAGCGTGGAACCAAGGCTGGGTTAATGGAGAGTTGAACTCATGCTGGGACAATGGAGAGATGAAACAGGCTGAGATAATGGAGAGTTGAACCTAGACTGGTACAATGAAGAGATGTACCCAGGCTGGTACAATGGTGAGAGGAACCAATCTGCGACAATGGAGAGATGAACTCATGCTGGGACAATGGATAGATGAACCCAGGCTGGGACAATGAAGACATGAAGCCAGGCTGGGACAATGGAGAGATGAACCCATGCTGGGACAATGGAGAGATGAACCAGTTTGGGACATTGGAGAGATGAACCAGGTAGGACAATGGAGAGATGAACTCTTGCTTGGACAATGGAGAGATGAACCCAGGCTGGGACAATGAAGAGTGGAACCTAGGCTGGGACAATGGAGAGATGAACTCATGCTGGGACAATGGATAGATGAACCCAGGCTGGGACAATGAAGACATGAACCCAGGCTGGGACAATGGAGAGATGAACCCATCCTGGGACAATGGAGAGATGAACCAGGCTGGGACAATGGAGAGATGAACCAGGTAGGACAATGGAGAGATGAACTCTTGCTTGGACAATGGAGAGATGAACCCAGGCTGGGACAATGAAGAGTGGAACCTAGGCCGGGACAATGGAGAGATGAACTCATGCTGGGACAATGGAGAGATGAACCCAGGCTGGGACAATGGAGAGATGAACACATGCTGAGAAAATGGAGAGTGGAATCCACTCTGGGACAATGGAGAGATGAACTCATGCTGGGAAAATGGAGAGATGAACCTTGCTAGGACAATGGAGAGATGAACCATGCTGGCACAATGGACAGATGAACCATGCTGGCAAAATGGAGACATGAACCAGGATGAGACAATGGAGAGGTGAACCCAGGCTGGTACAATGGAGAGATGAACTCATGATGGAACAATGGAGAGATGAGCCAGGCGGGACAATGGAGAGATGAACCAGGTTGGGACAATGGCGAGATGAACCATGCTGCGACAATGGAGATAGGAACTCATCCTAGGACAATGGAGAGATGAACCAGGCTGGGACAATAGAGAGGTGAACCTTGCTGGGATAAGGGAGACATGAACGCATGCTGAGACAATGGAGAGATGAACCAGGTTGGGACAATGAAGAGAAGATTCCTGGTTGGGACAATGGAGAGATGAACTCTTGCTTGGACAATGGAGAGATGAACCGAAGCTGGGAAAATATAGAGATGAACCATGCTGGGACAATGGAGAGATGAACCATGCTGTGATAATGTACTGATGAACCCATACTGAGACAATGGAGAGATAAACCCGGGCTGGGACAATGGCGAGATGAACTCATGCTGGGACAAAGGAGAGATAACCATGCTGGGACAATGGAGAGATGAACTCTTGCTTGAACAATGGAGAGATTAACCGAAGCTGGGACAATGGAGGGATGAACCATGCTGTGATAATGTAGTGATGAACCCATGCTGAAACAATGGAGAGATGAACCCAGGCTAGGACACTGGAGAGATGAACCTTGCTGGGACAATGGAGAGATAAACCCAGGCTGGGACAATGCAGAGTGGAAACAAGGCTGGGACAATGGAGAGATGAACTCATGCTGAGACAATGGAGAGATGAACCCAGGCTAGGACACTGGAGAGATGAACTCATGCTGGGACAATGGAGAGAGGAACCATCATGGCACAATGGAGAGATGAACCCAGGCTCTGACAATGGTGAGATGATCCATGCTGTGACAATGGAGAGATGAACCCAAGCAGAGACAATGGCGAGTGGAACCCAGACTGGGTTAATGGAGAGTTGAAATCATGCTGGGACAATGGAGAGATGAACCAGGTTGGGACAATGAAGAGAAGATTCCTGGTTGGGACAATGGAGAGATGAACTCTTGCTTGGACAATGGAGAGATGAACCGAAGCTGGGAAAATATAGAGATGAACCATGCTGGGACAATGGAGAGATGAACCATGCTGTGATAATGTACTGATGAACCCATACTGAGACAATGGAGAGATAAACCCGGGCTGGGACAATGGCGAGATGAACTCATGCTGGGACAAAGGAGAGATAACCATGCTGGGACAATGGAGAGATGAACTCTTGCTTGAACAATGGAGAGATTAACCGAAGCTGGGACAATGGAGGGATGAACCATGCTGTGATAATGTAGTGATGAACCCATGCTGAGACAATGGAGAGATGAACCCAGGCTAGGACACTGGAGAGATGAACCTTGCTGGGACAATGGAGAGATAAACCCAGGCTGGGACAATGCAGAGTGGAAACAAGGCTGGGACAATGGAGAGATGAACTCATGCTGAGACAATGGAGAGATGAACCCAGGCTAGGACACTGGAGAGATGAACTCATGCTGGGACAATGGAGAGAGGAACCATCATGGCACAATGGAGAGATGAACCCAGGCTCTGACAATGGTGAGATGATCCATGCTGTGACAATGGAGAGATGAACCCAAGCAGAGACAATGGCGAGTGGAACCCAGACTGGGTTAATGGAGAGTTGAAATCATGCTGGGACAATGGAGAGATGAACCAGGATGAGACAATGGAGAGTTGAACCTAGGCTGGTACAATGAAGAGATGTACCCAGGCTGGGACAATGGAGAGATGACCCCTGCTGGGACAATGGAGAGATGAACCATGCTGGGACAATGGATAGATGAACCCAGGTTGGGACAATGAAGACATGAACCCAGGCTGGGACATTGAGTTACGAACCAAGTTGGTACAATGGAGAGGTGAACTATGCTGCCACAATGGAGAGATGAACCCATGCTCTGACAATGGAGAGATGAACAATGCTGGGACAATGGAGAGATGAACCCAGGCTGGGACAATGAAGACATGAACCCAGGCTGGGGTAATGGATAGATGAGCCCATGCTGGGACAATGGAGAGATGAAACAGGCTGAGATAATGGAGAGTTGAACCTAGACTGGTACAATGAAGAGATGTACCCAGGCTGGTACAATGGAGAGAGGAACCAATCTGCGACAATGGAGAGATGAACTCATGCTGGGACAATGGATAGATGAACCCAGGCTGGGACAATGAAGACATGAAGCCAGGCTGGGACAATGGAGAGATGAACCCATGCTGGGACAATGGAGAGATGAACCAGTTTGGGACATTGGAGAGATGAACCAGGTAGGACAATGGAGAGATGAACTCTTGCTTGGACAATGGAGAGATGAACCCAGGCTGGGACAATGAAGAGTGGAACCTAGGCTGGGACAATGGAGAGATGAACTCATGCTGGGACAATGGATAGATGAACCCAGGCTGGGACAATGAAGACATGAACCCAGGCTGGGACAATGGAGAGATGAACCCATCCTGGGACAATGGAGAGATGAACCAGGCTGGGACAATGGAGAGATGAACCAGGTAGGACAATGGAGAGATGAACTCTTGCTTGGACAATGGAGAGATGAACCCAGGCTGGGACAATGAAGAGTGGAACCTAGGCCGGGACAATGGAGAGATGAACTCATGCTGGGACAATGGAGAGATGAACCCAGGCTGGGACAATGGAGAGATGAACACATGCTGAGAAAATGGAGAGTGGAATCCACTCTGGGACAATGGAGAGATGAACTCATGCTGGGACAATGGAGAGATGAACCTTGCTAGGACAATGGAGAGATGAACCATGCTGGCACAATGGACAGATGAACCATGCTGGCAAAATGGAGACATGAACCATGAGACAATGGAGAGATGAACCCAGGCTGGGACAATGGAGAGATGAACTCATGATGGAACAATGGAGAGATGAGCCAGGCGGGACAATGGAGAGATGAACCAGGTTGGGACAATGGCGAGATGAACCATGCTGCGACAATGGAGATAGGAACTCATCCTAGGACAATGGAGAGATGAACCAGGCTGGGACAATAGAGAGGTGAACCTTGCTGGGATAAGGGAGACATGAACGCATGCTGAGACAATGGAGAGATGAACCAGGTTGGGACAATGAAGAGAAGATTCCTGGTTGGGACAATGGAGAGATGAACTCTTGCTTGGACAATGGAGAGATGAACCGAAGCTGGGAAAATATAGAGATGAACCATGCTGGGACAATGGAGAGATGAACCATGCTGTGATAATGTACTGATGAACCCATACTGAGACAATGGAGAGATAAACCCGGGCTGGGACAATGGCGAGATGAACTCATGCTGGGACAAAGGAGAGATAACCATGCTGGGACAATGGAGAGATGAACTCTTGCTTGAACAATGGAGAGATTAACCGAAGCTGGGACAATGGAGGGATGAACCATGCTGTGATAATGTAGTGATGAACCCATGCTGAGACAATGGAGAGATGAACCCAGGCTAGGACACTGGAGAGATGAACCTTGCTGGGACAATGGAGAGATAAACCCAGGCTGGGACAATGCAGAGTGGAAACAAGGCTGGGACAATGGAGAGATGAACTCATGCTGAGACAATGGAGAGATGAACCCAGGCTAGGACACTGGAGAGATGAACTCATGCTGGGACAATGGAGAGAGGAACCATCATGGCACAATGGAGAGATGAACCCAGGCTCTGACAATGGTGAGATGATCCATGCTGTGACAATGGAGAGATGAACCCAAGCAGAGACAATGGCGAGTGGAACCCAGACTGGGTTAATGGAGAGTTGAAATCATGCTGGGACAATGGAGAGATGAACCAGGCTGAGACAATGGAGAGTTGAACCTAGGCTGGTACAATGAAGAGATGTACCCAGGCTGGGACAATGGAGAGATGACCCCTGCTGGGACAATGGAGAGATGAACCATGCTGGGACAATGGATAGATGAAACCAGGTTGGGACAATGAAGACATGAACCCAGGCTGGGACATTGAGTTACGAACCAAGTTGGTACAATGGAGAGGTGAACTATGCTGCCACAATGGAGAGATGAACCCATGCTCTGACAATGGAGAGATGAACAATGCTGGGACAATGGAGAGATGAACCCAGGCTGGGACAATGAAGACATGAACCCAGGCTGGGGCAATGGATAGATGAACCCATGCTGGGACAATGGAGAGATGAACCAGGCGGGACAATGGAGAGATGAACCATGTTAGGACAATGGAGAGATGAACCATGCTGGGACAATGGTGTGATGAACCATGCTGGGACAAGGGAGACATGAACCCATGCTGAGACAATGGAGAGATGAACCAGGTTGGACAATGTAGAGAAGATTCCTGGTTGGGACAATGAAGAGATGAACTCTTGCTTGGACAATGGAGAAATGAACCATGCTGTGACAATGGAGAGATGAACCCTTGCTGAGACAATGGAGAGTGGAACCCAGGCTGGGACAATGGAGAGATGAACTCATGCTGGGACAATGGAGAGATGAACCAGGCTGAGACAATGGAGAGTTGAGCCTAGGCTGGTACAATGAAGAGATGTACCCAGGCTGGGACATTGGAGAAAAGAACCATGCTGGGACAATGGAGAGATGAACTCATGCTGGGACAATGGATTTATGAACCCAGGCTGGGACAATGGAGAGATGAACCCATGCTGGGACAATGGAGAGATGAACCCAGGCTTGGACAATGGAGAGATGAACCCATGCCAGACATGGAGTTATGAACCAGGTTGGTACAATGGAGAGATGAACCATGCTGGCACAATGGAGAGATGAACCCAGGCTCTGACAATGGTGAGATGAACCATGCTGGGACAATGGAGAGACGAACCCAAGCAGAGACAATGGAGAGTGGAACCCAGGCTGGGTTAATGGAGATTTGAACTCATGCTGGGACAATAGAGAGATGAACCAGGCTGAGACAATGGAGAGTTGAAGCTAGACTGGTATAATGAAAAGATGTACGCAGGCTGGGACAATGGAGAGAGGAACCAAGCTGGGACAATGGAGAGATGAACTCATGCTGGGACAATGGATAGATGAACCCAGGCTGGGACAATGAAGACATGAACCCAGGCTGGGGCAATGGATAGATGAACCCATGCTGGGACAATGGAGAGATGAACCAGGTAGGACAATGGTGAGATGAACCCATGCTGAGACATTGATTTATGAACCAGGTTGGTACAATGGAGAGGGGAACCATGCTGCCACAATGGAGAGATGAACCCATGCTCTGACAATGGAGAGATGAACAATGCTGGGACAATGGAGAGATGAACCCAGGCTTGGACAATGGAGAGATGAACCCATGCCTAGACATGGAGTTATGAACCAGGTTGGTACAATGGAGAGATGAACCATGCTTGCACAATGGAGAGATGAACCCCTGCTTATACAATGGAGAGACGAACCCAGCCTGGGTCAATGGAGAGATGAACTCTTGTTTGACAATGGAGAGATGAACCCAGGCTTGGACAATGGAGAGTGGAACCTAGGCCGGACAATGGAGAGATGAACTCATGCTGGGACAATGGAGAGATGAACCCAGGCTGGGACAATGGAGAGATGAACCATCATGGCACAATGGAGAGATGAACCCAGGCTCTCACAATGGTGAGATGAACCATGCTGTGACAATGGAGAGATGATCCCAAGCAGAGACATTGGAGCGTGGAACCAAGGCTGGGTTAATGGAGAGTTGAACTCATGCTGGGACAATGGAGAGATGAACCAGGCTGAGACAATGGAGAGTTGAACCTAGACTGGTACAATGAAGAGATGTACCCAGGATGGTACAATGGATAGAGGAACCAATCTGCGACAATGGAGAGATGAACTCATGCTGGGACAATGGATAGATGAACCCAGGCTGGGACAATGAAGACATGAACCCAGGCTGGGACAATGGAGATGTGAACCCATGCGGGGACAATGGAGAGATGAACCAGGCTGGGACAATGGAGAGACGAACCAGGTAGGACAATGGAGAGATGAACTCTTGCTTGGACAATGGAGAGATGAACCCAGGCTGGGACAATGAAGAGTGGAACCTAGGCCGGGACAATGGAGAGATGAACTCATGCTGGGACAATGGAGAGATGAACCCAGGCTGGGACAATGGAGAGATGAACCATCATGGCACAATGGAGAGATGAACCCAGGCTCTGACAATGGTGAGATGAACCATGCTGTGACAATGGAGAGAAGAACCCAAGCAGAGACAATAGAGAGTGGAACCCAGGCTGGGTTAATGGAGATTTGAACTAATGCTGGGACAATAGAGAGATGAACCAGGCTGAGACAATGGAGAGTTGAAGCTAGACTGGTATAATGAAAAGATGTACGCAGGCTGGGACAATGGAGAGAGGAACCAAGCTGGGACAATGGAGAGATGAACTCATGCTGGGACAATGGATAGATGAACCCAGGCTGGGACAATGAAGACATGAACCCAGGCTGGGGCAATGGATAGATGAACCCATGCTGGGACAATGGAGAGATGAACCAGGTAGGACAATGGAGAGATGAACCCATGCTGAGACATTGAGTTATGAACCAGGTTGGTACAATGGAGACGTGAACCATGCTGCCACAATGGAGAGATGAACCCATGCTCTGAAAATGGAGAGATGAACAATGCTGGGACAATGGATAGATGAACCCAGGCTGGGACAATGAAGACATAAACCCAGGCTGGGGCAATGGATAGATGAACCCATGCTGGGACAATGGAGAGATGAACCAGGTAGGACAATGGAGAGATGAACCCATGCTGAGACATTGAGTTATGAACCAGGTTGGTACAATGGAGAGGTGAACTATGCTGCCACAATGCAGAGATGAACCCATGCTCTGACAATGGAGAGATGAACAATGCTGGGACAATGGAGAGATGAACCCAGGCTGGGATAATGAAGACATGAACCCAGGCTGGGGCAATGGACAGATGAACCCATGCTGGGACAATGGAGAGATGAACCAGGTGGGACAATGGAGAGATGAACCATGTTGGGACAATGGAGAGATGAACCATGCTGGGACGATGGAGAAATGAACTCATCTTGGACAATGGAGAGATGAACCAGGCTGAGACAATGGAGAGATGAACCAGGCTGGGACAATGGTGTGATGAACCTTGCTGGGACAAGGGAGACATGAACCCATGCTGAGACAATGGAGAGATGAACCAGGTTGGGACAATGAAGAGAAGATTCCTGGTTGGGACAATGAAGAGATGAACTCTTGCATGGACAATGGAGAAATGAACCATGCTGTGACAATGGAGAGATGAACCCTTGCTGAGACAATGGAGAGTGGAACCCAGGCTGGGACAATGGAGAGATGAACTCATGCTGGGACAATGGAGAGATGAACCAGGCTGAGACAATGGAGAGTTGAGCCTAGGCTGGTACAATGAAGAGATGTACCCAGGCTGGGACATTGGAGAAAAGAACCATGCTGGGACAATGGAGTGATGAACCATGGTGTGATAATGTAGTGATGAACCCATGCTGAGACAATGGAGAGATGAACCCAGGCTAGGACACTGGAGAGATGAACCTTGCTGGGACAATGGAGAGATAAACCCAGGCTGGGACAATGCAGAGTGGAAACAAGGCTGGGACAATGGAGAGATGAACTCATGCTCAGACAATGGAGAGATGAACCCAGGCTAGGACACTGGAGAGATGTACTCATGCTGGGACAATGGAGAGAAGAACCATCATGGCACAATGGAGAGATGAACCCAGGCTCTGACAATGGTGAGATGATCCATGCTGTGACAATGGAGAGATGAACCCAAGCAGAGACAATGGAGAGTGGAACCCAGACTGGGTTAATGGAGAGTTGAAATCATGCTGGGACAATGGAGAGATGAACCAGGCTGAGACAATGGAGAGTTGAACCTAGGCTGGTACAATGAAGAGATGTACCCAGGCTGGGACAATGGAGAGATGACCCTGCTGGGACAATGGAGAGATGAACCATGCTGGGACAATGGATAGATGAACCCAGGTTGGGACAATGAAGACATGAACCCAGGCTGGGACATTGAGTTACGAACCAAGTTGGTACAATGGAGAGTTGAACTATGCTGCCACAATGGAGAGATGAACCCATGCTCTGACAATGGAGAGATGAACAATGCTGGGACAATGGAGAGATGAACCCAGGCTGGGACAATGAAGACATGAACCCAGGCTGGGGCAATGGATAGATGAACCCATGCTGGGACAATGGAGAGATGAACCAGGAGGGACAATGGAGAGATGAACCATGTTGGGACAATGGAGAGATGAACCATGCTGGGACAATGAAGAGATGAACTCTTGCTTGGACAATGGAGAAATGAACCATGCTGTGACAATGGAGAGATGAACCCTTGCTGAGACAATGGAGACTGGAACCCAGGCTGGGACAATGGAGAGATGAACTCATGCTGGGATAATGGAGAGATGAACCAGGCTGAGACAATGGAGAGTTGAGCCTGGGCTGGTTCAATGAAGAGATGTACCCAGGCTGGGACATTGGAGAAAAGAACCATGCTGGGACAATGGAGAGATGAACTCATGCTGGGACAATGGAGAGATGAACCCCTACTGATACAATGGAGATCTGAACCCAGGCTGGGACAATGGAGATATGAACTCATGATGGAACAATGGAGAGATGAGCCAGGCGGGACAATGGAGAGATGAACCAGGTTGGGACAATGGCGAGATGAACCATGCTGCGACAATGGAGATAGGAACTCATCCTAGGACAATGGAGAGATGAACCAGGCTGGGACAATGGAGAGGTGAACCTTGCTGGGACAAGGGAGACATGAACGCATGCTGAGACAATGGAGAGATGAACCAGGTTGGGACAATGAAGAGAAGATTCCTGGTTGGGACAATGGAGAGATGACCTCTTGCTTTGACAATGGAGAGATGAACCGAAGCTGGGAAAATATAGAGATGAACCATGCTGGGACAATGGAGAGATGAACCATGCTGGGACATGGAGAGATGAACCCCTACTGATACAATGGAGATCTGAACCCAGGCTGGGACAATGGAGATATGAACTCATGATGGAACAATGGAGAGATGAGCCAGGCGGGACAATGGAGAGATGAACCAGGTTGGGACAATGGCGAGATGAACCATGCTGCGACAATGGAGATAGGAACTCATCCTAGGACAATGGAGAGATGAACCAGGCTGGGACAATGGAGAGGTGAACCTTGCTGGGACAAGGGAGACATGAACGCATGCTGAGACAATGGAGAGATGAACCAGGTTGGGACAATGAAGAGAAGATTCCTGGTTGGGACAATGGAGAGATGACCTCTTGCTTTGACAATGGAGAGATGAACCGAAGCTGGGAAAATATAGAGATGAACCATGCTGGGACAATGGAGAGATGAACCATGCTGTGATAATGTACTGATGAACCAATACTGAGACAATGGAGAGATAAACCCGGGCTGGGACAATGCAGAGATGAACTCATGCTGGGACAAAGGAGAGATAACCATGCTGGGACAATGGAGAGATGAACTCTTACTTGGACAATGGAGAGATTAACCGAAGCTGGGACAATGGAGGGATGAACCATGCTGTGATAATGTAGTGATGAACCCATGCTGAGACAATGGAGAGATGAACCCAGGCTAGGACACTGGAGAGATGAACCTTGCTGGGACAATGGAGAGATAAACCCAGGCTGGGACAATGCAGAGTGGAAACAAGGCTTGGACAATGGAGAGATGAACTCATGCTGGGACAATGGAGAGAAGAACCATCATGGCACAATGGAGAGATGAACCCAGGCTATGACAATGGTGAGATGAACCATGCTGTGACAATGGAGAGATGAACCCAAGCAGAGACAATGGAGAGTGGAACCCAGGCTGGGTTAATGGAGAGTTGAACTCATGCTGGGACAATGGAGAGATGAACCAGGCTGAGACAATGGAGAGTTGAACCTAGGCTGCTACAATGTAGAGATGTACCCAGGCTGGGACAATGGAGAGATGACCCCTGCTGGGACAATGGAGAGATGAACCATGCTGGGACAATGGATAGATGAACCCAGGTTGGGACAATGAAGACATGAACCCAGGCTCGGACAATGGAGAGATGAAACCAGGCTGAGACAATGGAGTGATGAACCCAAGCTGAGACAATGGAGAGATGAACCCAGGCTGGGACAATGGAGAAATGAACTCATGCTGGAACAATGGAGAGATGAGCCAGGCAGGACAATGGAGAGATGAACCAGATTGGGAAAATGGAGAGATGAACCATGATGGGACAATGGAGAGAGGAACTCATCCTAGGACAATGGAGAGATGAAATCATGCTGGGACAATGAGGAAATGAATCCAGGCTGGTACCATGGAGAGATGAACTCATGCTTGGACAATGGAGAGATATACCAGGCTGGGACAATGGAGAGATGAACCAGGCTGGGACAATGGAGAGATGAATTCATTTTGGACAATGGAGAGATGAACCAGGTAGGACAATGGAGAGATGAACTCTTGCTTGGACAATGGAGAGATGAACCGAAGCTGTGACAATGGAGAGATCAACCATGCTGTGATATGTAGTGATGAACCCATGCTGAGACAATGGAGAGATGAACCCAGGCTGGGACACTGGAGAGATGAACCATGCTGGGACAATGGAGAGATGAATTCATGTTTGGACAAAGGAGTGATGAACCAGGTAGGACAATGGAGAGATGAACTCTTGCTTGGACAATGGAGAGATGAACCCAGGCTGGGACAATGGAGAGTGGAACCCAGGCTGGGACAATGGAGAGATTAACTCATGCTGGTACAATTGAGAGATGAACTCATGCTGGGACAATGGAGAGATGAACCAGGCTGAGACAATGGAGAGATGAACCAGGTTGGGACAATGGAGTGATGAACCTTGCTGGGACAAGGGAGACATGAACCCATGGTGAGACAATGGAGAGATGAACCAGGTTGGGACAATGAAGAGAAGATTCCTGGTTGGGACAATGAAGAGATGAACTCTTGCATGGACAATGGAGAAATGAACCATGCTGTGACAATGGAGAGATGAACCCTTGCTGAGACAATGGAGACTGGAACCCAGGCTGGGACAATGGAGAGATGAACTCATGCTGGGACAATGGAGAGATGAACCAGGCTGAGACAATGGAGAGTTGAGCCTAGGCTGGTACAATGAAGAGATGTACCCAGGCTGTGACATTGGAGAAAAGAACCATGCTGGGACAATGGAGAGATGAACTCATGCTGGGACAATGGATTTATGAACCCAGGCTGGGACAATGGAGAGATGAACCCATGCTGGGACAATGGAGAGATGAACCCAGGCTTGGACAATGGAGAGATGAACCCATGCCTAGACATGGAGTTATGAACCAGGGTGGTACATTGGAGAGATGAACCATGCTGGCACAATGGAGAGATGAACCCAGGCTCTGACAATGGAGAGATGAACCATGCTGGGACAATGGAGAGATGAACCCCTGCTGATACAATGGAGAGATGAACCCAGCCTGGGTCAATGGAGAGATGAACTCTTGTTGGACAATGGAGAGATGAACCCAGGCTTGGACAATGGAGAGTGGAACCTAAGCCAGGACAATGGAGAGATGAACTCATGCTGGGACAATGGAGAGATGAACCCAGGCTGGGACAATGGAGAGATGAACCATCGTGGCACAATGGAGAGATGAACCCAATGGTGAGATGAACCATGCTGTGACAATGGAGAGAGATGGAGAGATGAACCATGCTGCAATGGAGAGATGAGACCCAATGCACAATGGAGAGATGAACATTGGAGGCTGATGGAGAGATGAACCAACCTGGGTGAACCAGATGAGCTGGGACTGGAGAGATGGGCAATGCTGAGCTGACAATGTGAGACTGGTGGCAATGCTGTGCCCAGGAGAGATGAACCCAATGGAGAGAGAACCAATTGCCCAGGCTGGGTTAATGGAGATGGCTGGGACAATGGAGAGATGAACTGAGACAATGGAGACCCTGGTACAATGCTGGGACAATGCACAATGGAGAGATGAACCATGCTGGGACAATGGATAGATGATGGGACAATGTGAGGCTGGGACACCCAGGTTGGTACAATGGAGATGAACCTGCCACAATGGAGAGATGAACCCATGGAAATGGAGAGATGAACAATGCTGGGACAATGGAGAGATGAACCAGGCTGGGACAATGGACATGAGGCTGGATGAGATGAACCCATGCTTGGAGAGATGAACTGGAGAGATGAACCCAATGGAGAGATGAACCAACAATGGAGAGAGACACCATGTGGATGGAGAGATGAACAGACAATGGAGAGATGGAACCTGGGACAATGGAGAGATGAACTCATGCTGGGACAATGGAGAGATGAACCAGGCTGAGACAATGGAGAGTTGAGCCTAGGCTGGTACAATGAAGAGATGTACCCAGGCTGGGACATTGGAGAAAAGAACCATGCTGGGACAATGGAGAGATGAACTCATGCTGGGACAATGGATTTATGAACCCAGGCTGGGACAATGGAAAGATGAACCCATGCTGGGACAATGGAGAGATGAACCCAGGCTTGGACAATGGAGAGATGAACCCATGCCAGACATGTTGTTAGGAACCAGGTTGGTACAATGGAGAGATAAACCATGCTGGCACAATGGAGAGATGAAGCCAGGCTCTGACAATGGTGAGATGAACCATGCTGGGACAATGGAGAGACGAACCCAAGCAGAGACAATAGAGAGTGGAACCCAGGCTGGGTTAATGGAGATTTGAACTCATGCTGGGACAATAGAGAGATGAACCAGGCTGAGACAATGGAGAGTTGAAGCTAGACTGGTATAATGAAAAGATGTACGCAGGCTGGGACAATGGAGAGAGGAACCAAGCTGGGACAATGGAGAGATGAACTCATGCTGGGACAATGGATAGATGAACCCAGGCTGGGACAATGAAGACATGAACCCAGGCTGGGGCAATAGATAGATGAACCCATGCTGGGACAATGGAGAGATGAACCAGGTAGGACAATGGAGAGATGAACCCATGCTGAGACATTGACTTATGAACCAGGTTGGTACAATGGAGAGGGGAACCATGCTGCCACAATGGAGAGATGAACCCATGCTCTGACAATGGAGAGATGAACAATGCTGAGACAATGGAGAGATGAACCCCTGCTGATACAATGGAAGGATGAACCCAGGCTGGGACAATGAATACATGAACCCAGGCAGGGGCAATGGAGAGATGAACCAGGCGGGACAATGGAGAGATGAACCATGTTGGCACAATGGAGAGATGAACCATGCTGGGACGATGGAGAGATGAACTCATCTTGGACAATGGAGAGATGAACCAGGCTGAGACAATGGAGAGATGAACCAGGCTGGGACAATGGTGTGATGAACCTTGCCGGGACAAGGGAGACATGAACCCATCCTGAGACAATGGAGAGATGAACCAGGTTGGGACAATGAAGAGAAGATTCCTGGTTGGGACAATGAAGAGATGAACTCTTGCTTGGACAATGGAGAGTGGAACCCAGGCTGGGACAATGGAGAGATGAACTCATGCTGGGACAATGGAGAGATGAACCAGGCTGAGACAATGGAGAGTTGAGCCTAGGCTGTTACAATGAAGAGATGTACCCAGGCTGGGACATTGGAGAAAAGAACCATGCTGGGACAATGGAGAGATGAACTCATGCTGGGACAATGGATTTATGAACCCAGGCTGGGACAATGGGGAGATGAACCCATGCTGTGACAATGGAGAGATGAACCCAGGCTTGGACAATGGAGAGATGAACCCATGCCTAGACATGGAGTTATGAACCAGGTTGGTACAATGGAGAGATGAACCATGCTTGCACAATGGAGAGATGAACCATGCTGGGACAATGGAGAGATGAACCCCTGCTGATACAATGGAGAGATGAACCCAGCCTGGGTCAATGGAGAGATGAACTCTTGTTGGACAATGGAGAGATGAACCCAGGCTTGGACAATGGAGAGTGGAACCTAGGCCGGGACAATGGAGAGATGAACTCATGCTGGGACAATGGAGAGATGAACCCAGGCTGGGACAATGGAGAGATGAACCATCATGGCACAATGGAGAGATGAACCCAGGCTCTGACAATGGTGAGATGAACCATGCTGTGACAATGGAGAGATGATCCCAAGCAGAGACATTGGAGAGTGGAACCAAGGCTGGGTTAATGGAGAGTTGAACTCATGCTGGGACAATGGAGAGATGAACCAGGCTGAGACAATGGAGAGTTGAACCTAGACTGGTACAATGAAGAGATGTACCCAGGCTGGTACAATGGAGAGAGGAACCAATCTGCGACAATGGAGAGATGAACTCATGCTGGGACAATGGATAGATGAACCCAGGCTGGGACAATGAAGACATGAACCCAGGCTGGGACAATGGAGAGATGAACCCTTGCTGGGACAATGGAGAGATGAACCAGGCTGGGACAATGGAGAGATGAACCAGGCTGGGACAATGGAGTGAAGAACTCTTGCTTGGACAATGGAGAGATGAACCCAGGCTGGGCCAATGAAGAGTGGAACCTAGGCCGGGACAATGGAGAGATGAACTCATGTTGGGACAATGGAGAGATGAACCCAGGCTGGGACAATGGAGAGATGAACCATCATGGCACAATGGAGAGATGAACCCAGGCTCTGACAATGGTGAGATGAACCATGCTGTGACAATGGAGAGATGAACCCAAGCAGAGACAATGGAGAGTGGAACCCAGGCTGGGTTAATGGAGATTTGAACTCATGCTGGGACAATAGAGAGATGAACCAGGCTGAGACAATGGAGAGTTGAAGCTAGACTGGTATAATGAAAAGATGTACCCAGGCTGGGACAATGGAGAGAGGAACTCATGCTGGGACAATGGATAGATGAACCCAGGCTGGGACAATGAAGACATGAACCCAGGCTGGGGCAATGGATAGATGAACCCATGCTGGGACAATGGAGAGATGAACCAGGTAGGACAATGGAGAGATGAACCCATGCTGAGACATTGAGTTATGAACCAGGTTGGTACAATGGAGACGTGAACCATGCTGCCACAATGGAGAGATGAACCCATGCTCTGAAAATGGAGAGATGAACAATGCTGGGACAATGGATAGATGAACCCAGGCTGGGACAATGAAGACATGAACCCAGGCTGGGGCAATGGATAGATGAACCCATGCTGGGACAATGGAGAGATGAACCAGGTAGGTCAATGGAGAGATGAACCCATGTTGAGACATTGAGTTATGAACCAGGTTGGTACAATGGAGAGGTGAACCATGCTGCCACAATGGAGAGATGAACCCATGCTCTGACAATGGAGAGATGAACAATGCTGGGACAAAGGAGAGATGATCCCAAGCAGAGACATTGGAGCGTGGAACCAAGGCTGGGTTAATGGAGAGTTTAACTCATGCTGGGACAATGGAGAGATGAACCAGGCTGAGACAATGGAGAGTTGAACCTAGACTGGTACAATGAAGAGATGTACCCAGGATGGTACAATGGATAGAGGAACCAATCTGCGACAATGGAGAGATGAACTCATGCTGGGACAATGGATAGATGAACCCAGGCTGGGACAATGAAGACATGAACCCAGGCTGGGACAATGGAGATGTGAACCCATGCGGGGACAATGGAGAGATGAACTCATGCTGGGACAATGGAGAGATGAACCCAGGCTGGGACAATGGAGAGATGAACCATCATGGCACAATGGAGAGATGAACCCAGGCTCTGACAATGGTGAGATGAACCATGCTGTGACAATGGAGAGACGAACCCAAGCAGAGACAATGGAGAGTGGAACCCAGGCTGGGTTAACGGAGATTTGAACTCATGCTGGGACAATAGAGAGATGAACCAGGCTGAGACAATGGAGAGTTGAAGCTAGACTGGTATAATGAAAAGATGTACCCAGGCTGGGACAATGGAGAGAGGAACCAAGCTGGGACAATGGAGAGATGAACTCATGCTGGGACAATGGATAGATGAACCCAGGCTGGGACAATGGAGAGATGAACTCATGCTGGGACAATGGAGAGATGAACCAGGCTGAGACAATGGAGAGTTGAGCCTAGGCTTTACAATGAAGAGATGTACCCAGGCTGGGACATTGGAGAAAAGAACCATGCTGGGACAATGGAGAGATGAACTCATGCTGGGACAATGGAGAGATGAACCCCTGCTGATACAATGGAGAGATGAACCCAGGCTGGGACAATGGAGAGATGAACCCAGGCTTGGACAATGGAGAGATGAACCCATGCCTAGACATGGAGTTATGAACCAGGTTGGTACAATGGAGAGATGAACCATGCTTGCACAATGGAGAGATGAACCATGCTGGGACAATGGAGAGATGAACCCCTGCTGATACAATGGAGAGATGAACCCAGCCTGGGTCAATGGAGAGATGAACTCTTGTTGGACAATGGAGAGATGAACCCAGGCTTGGACAATGGAGAGTGGAACCTAGGCCGGGACAATGGAGAGATGAACTCATGCTGGGACAATGGAGAGATGAACCCAGGCTGGGACAATGGAGAGATGAACCATCATGGCACAATGGAGAGATGAACCCAGGCTCTGACAATGGTGAGATGAACCATGCTGTGACAATGGAGAGATGATCCCAAGCAGAGACATTGGAGAGTGGAACCAAGGCTGGGTTAATGGAGAGTTGAACTCATGCTGGGACAATGGAGAGATGAACCAGGCTGAGACAATGGAGAGTTGAACCTAGACTGGTACAATGAAGAGATGTACCCAGGCTGGTACAATGGAGAGAGGAACCAATCTGCGACAATGGAGAGATGAACTCATGCTGGGACAATGGATAGATGAACCCAGGCTGGGACAATGAAGACATGAACCCAGGCTGGGACAATGGAGAGATGAACCCATGCTGGGACAATGGAGAGATGAACCAGGCTGGGACAATGGAGAGATGAACCAGGTAGGACAATGGAGAGATGAACTCTTGCTTGGACAATGGAGAGATGAACCCAGGCTGGGACAATGAAGAGTGGAACCTAGGCCGGGACAATGGAGAGATGAACTCATGCTGGGACAATGGAGAGATGAACCCAGGCTGGGACAATGGAGAGATGAACCATCATGGCACAATGGAGAGATGAACCCAGGCTCTGACAATGGTGAGATGAACCATGCTGTGACAATGGAGAGACGAACCCAAGCAGAGACAATGGAGAGTGGAACCCAGGCTGGGTTAATGGAGATTTGAACTCATGCTGGGACAATAGAGAGATGAACCAGGCTGAGACAATGGAGAGTTGAAGCTAGACTGGTATAATGAAAAGATGTACCCAGGCTGGGACAATGGAGAGAGGAACTCATGCTGGGACAATGGATAGATGAACCCAGGCTGGGACAATGAAGACATGAACCCAGGCTGGGGCAATGGATAGATGAACCCATGCTGGGACAATGGAGAGATGAACCAGGTAGGACAATGGAGAGATGAACCCATGCTGAGACATTGAGTTATGAACCAGGTTGGTACAATGGAGACGTGAACCATGCTGCCACAATGGAGAGATGAACCCATGCTCTGAAAATGGAGAGATGAACAATGCTGGGACAATGGATAGATGAACCCAGGCTGGGACAATGAAGACATGAACCCAGGCTGGGGCAATGGATAGATGAACCCATGCTGGGACAATGGAGAGATGAACCAGGTAGGTCAATGGAGAGATGAACCCATGCTGAGACATTGAGTTATGAACCAGGTTGGTACAATGGAGAGGTGAACCATGCTGCCACAATGGAGAGATGAACCCATGCTCTGACAATGGAGAGATGAATAATGCTGGGACAAAGGAGAGATGAACCCAGGCTGGGACAATGAAGACATGAACCCAGGCTGGGGCAATGGATAGATGAACCCATGCTGGGACAATGGAGAGATGAACCAGGCGGGAAAATGGAGAGATGAACCATGTTGGGACAATGGAGAGATGAACCATGCTGGGACGATGGAGAGATGAACTCATCTTGGACAATGGAGAGATGAACCAGGCTGAGACAATGGAGAGATGAACCAGGCTGGGACAATGGAGTGATGAACCTTGCTGGGACAAGGGAGACATGAACCCATGCTTAGACAATGGAGAGATGAACCAGGTTGGGACAATGAAGAGAAGATTCCTGGTTGGGACAATGAAGAGATGAACTCTTGCTTGGACAATGGAGAAATGAACCATGCTGTGACAATGGAGAGATGAACCCTTGCTGAGACAATGGAGAGTGGAACCCAGGCTGGGACAATGGAGAGATGAACTCATGCTGGGACAATGGAGAGATGAACCAGGCTGAGACAATGGAGAGTTGAGCCTAGGCTGGTTCATTGTAGAGATGTACCCAGGCTGGGACATTGGAGAAAAGAACCATGCTGGGACAATGGAGAGATGAACTCATGCTGGGACCATGGAGAGATGAACCCCTGCTGATACAATCGAGAGATGAACCCAGGCTGGGACAATCGAGAGATGAACTCATACTGCGACAATGAAGAAATGAACCCAGGCTGGTACCATGGAGAGATGAACCAGGCGGGACAATGGAGAGATGAACCATGTTGGGACAATGTAGAGATGAACCATGCTGGGACGATGGAGAGATGAACTCATGCTGTGACAATGGAGAGATGAACCAGACTGGGACATTGGAGAGATGAACCAGGCTGGGACAATGGAGTGATGAACCTTGCTGGGACAAGGGAGACATGAACACATGCTGAGACAATGGAGAGATGAACCAGGTTGGGACAATGAAGAGAAGATTCCTGGTTGGGACAATGAAGAGATGAACTCTTGCTTGGACAATGGAGAGATGAACCATGCTGTGACAATGGAGAGATGAACGCATGCTGAGACAATGGAGAGTGGAACCCAGGCTGGGACAATGGAGAGATGAACTCATGCTGGGACAATGGAGAGATGAACCTAGCTGAGACAATGGAGAGTTGTACCTAGGCTGGTACTATGAAGAGATGTACCCAGGCTGGGACATTGGAGAGAGGAACCATGCTGGGACAATGGAGAGAAGAACTCATGCTGGGACAATGGATTTATGAACCCAGGCTGGGACAATGAAGACATGAACCCAGGCTGGGACAATGGATAGATGAACCCATGCTGGGACAATGGAGAAATGAACCCAGGCTCTGACAATGGAGAGATGAACCATGCTGGGACAATGGATAGATGAACCCCTGCTGATACAATGGAGAGATGAACCCAGCCTGGGACAATGGAGAGATGAACTCATCCTGCGACAATGGAGAGATGAACCAGGAGGGCCAATGGAGAGATGAACCAGGTTGGGACAATGGAGAGATGAACCATGCTGGGACAATGTAGAGATGAACTCATCCTTGTACAATGGAGAGATGAACCAGGCTGGGACAATCGAGAGATGAACCATGCTAGAACAATGAAGAAATGAACCCAGGCTGGTACAATGGAGAGGTGAACTCATGCTTTGACAATGGAGAGATGAACCGAACCTGGGACAATGGAGAGATGAACCAATGCTGAGACAATGGAGAGATGAACCATGCTGAGACAATGGAGAGATGAACCATGTTGGGACAATGGAGAGATGAACCATGCTGGGACAATGTAGAGATGAACCAGGCTGGGACAATGGAGATATGAACCATGCTGGCACAATGGAGAGATGAACCAGGTTGGGACAATGAGGAGAAGAATCCAGGTTGTGACAATGGAGAGATGAACTCTTGCTTTGACAATGGAGAGATGAACCGAAGCTGGGACAATATAGAGATGAACCATGCTGGGACAATGGAGAGATGAACCATGCTGTGATAATGTAGTAATGAACCCATGCTGAGACAATGGAGAGATTAACCCAGGCTGGGACAGTGGAGAGATGAATTCATGCTTGGACAATGGAGAGATGAACCTATGCTGGGACAATGAAGAGATGCACTCAGGCTGGGACAATAGAGACATGAACCATGCTGGGACAATGGAGACATGAATCCATGGTGGGACAATGGAGAGATAAACCCATGCTGAGACAACGAGGAAATGAACCCAGGCTGGGACAATGGAGGATGAACCATGCTGGGACAATGGAGAGATGAACCCTGGCTGGGACAATGGATAGATGAATTCATGCTGGGACAAGGGAGAGATGAACCGAAGCTGGTATAATGGTGAGATGAACCCATGGTGGGACAATGGAGAGATGAACCCATGCTTATACAATGAGGAAATGAACCCAGGCAGGGACAATGGAGAGAGGAACCATGCTGTGACAATGGAGAGACGAACCCAAGCAGAGACAATGGAGAGTGGAACCCAGGCTGGGTTAATGGAGATTTGAACTCATGCTGGGACAATAGAGAGATGAACCAGGCTGAGACAATGGAGAGTTGAAGCTAGACTGGTATAATGAAAAGATGTACCCAGGCTGGGACAATGGAGAGAGGAACCAAGCTGGGACAATGGAGAGATGAACTCATGCTGGGACAATGGAGAGATGAACCCAGGCTGGGACAATGAAGACATGAACCCAGGCTGGGGCAATGGATAGATGAACCCATGCTGGGACAATGGAGAGATGAACCAGGTAGGACAATGGAGAGATGAACCCATGCTGAGTCATTGAGTTATGAACCAGGTTGGTACAATGGAGACGTGAACCATGCTGCCACAATGGAGAGATGAACCCATGCTCTGAAAATGGAGAGATGAACAATGCTGGGACAATGGATAGATGAACCCAGGCTGGGACAATGAAGACATGAACCCAGGCTGGGGCAATGGATAGATGAACCCATGCTGGGACAATGGAGAGATGAACCAGGTAGGACAATGGAGAGATGAACCCATGCTGAGACATTGAGTTACGAACCAGGTTGGTACAATGGAGAGGTGAACCATGCTGCCACAATGGAGAGATGAACCCATGCTCTGAAAATGGAGAGATGAACAATGCTGGGACAATGGAGAGATGAACCCCTGCTGATACAATGGAGAGATGAACCCAGGCTGGGACAATGAATACATGAACCCAGGCTGGGGCAATGGAGAGATGAACCAGGCGGGACAATGGAGAGATGAACCATGTTGGGACAATGGAGAGATGAACCATGCTGGGACGATGGAGAGATGAACTCATCTTGGACAATGGAGAGATGAACCAGGCTGAGACAATGGAGAGATGAGCCAGGCTGGGACAATGGTGTGATGAACCTTGCTGGGACAAGGGAGACATGAACCCATGCTGAGACAATGGAGAGTTGAACCAGTTTGGGACAATGAAGAGAAGATTCCTGGTTGGGACAATGAAGAGATGAACTCTTGCTTGGACAATGGAGAGTGGAACCCAGGCTGGGACAATGGAGAGATGAACTCATGCTGGGACAATGGAGAGATGAACCATGCTGTGATAATGTAGTAATGAACCCATGCTGAGACAATGGAGAGATTAACCCAGGCTGGGACAGTGGAGAGATGAATTCATGCTTGGACAATGGAGAGATGAACCTATGCTGGGACAATGAAGAGATGCACTCAGGCTGGGACAATAGAGACATGAACCATGCTGGGACAATGGAGACATGAATCCATGGTGGGACAATGGAGAGATAAACCCATGCTGAGACAACGAGGAAATGAACCCAGGCTGGGACAATGGAGGATGAACCATGCTGGGACAATGGAGAGATGAACCCTGGCTGGGACAATGGATAGATGAATTCATGCTGGGACAAGGGAGAGATGAACCGAAGCTGGTATAATGGTGAGATGAACCCATGGTGGGACAATGGAGAGATGAACCCATGCTTATACAATGAGGAAATGAACCCAGGCAGGGACAATGGAGAGAGGAACCATGCTGGGACAATGGAGAGATAAACTCATGCTGGGCCAATGGATAGATGAACCCATGCTGGGACAACGGAGCGATGAACCCAGGCTTGGACAATGGAGAGGTGAACCCATGCTGAGACATGGAGAGATGAACCAGGCTGGTACAATGGAGAGATGAACTCATGCTGGGACAATGGAGAGATGAACCATGCTGGAACAATGGAGAGATGAACCCAGGGTCTGACAATGGAGAGATGAACCATGCTGGGACAATGGAGAGATGAACCCATGCTGAGACAATGGAGAGATGAACCCAGGCTTGGACAATGGTGAGATGAACTCATGCTGGGACAATGGAGACATGAACCAGGCTGGGACAATGGAGAGATGAACCAGATTGGGACAATGGAGAGATGAACCCAGGCTGGGACAATGGAGAGATGAACCATGCTGGGACAATGGAGAGATGAACTCATACTTGGACATTGGAGACATGAATCAGGCTGGGACAATCAGGAAATGAACCATGCTGGGACAATGAAAAATGAACCCAGGCGTGGACAATGGTGAGATGAACTCATGCTTGAACAATGGAGAGATGAATCAGGTTGGGACAATGGAGATATGAACCCATGCTGAGACAATGGAGAGATGAACCAGGTTGGGACAATGAAGAGACGAATCCAGGTTGGACAATGGAGAGATGAACTCTTGCTTGGACAATGGAGAGATGAACCCAGGCTGTGACAATGGAGAGGTGAACCCAGCCTGGGAAAATGGAGAGATGAACTCATGCTGGGACAATGGAGAGATGAACCCATGCTGAGACAATGGAGAGATTAACCCAGGCTGGGACAATGAAGAGTTGAACCCAGGCTGTGACAATGGAGAGATGAACCCAGGCTGTGACAATGGAGAGATGAACCCAGGCTGGGACAATGGAGAGATGAACCCAGGCTGGGACAATGGAGAGATGAACCAGATTGGGACAATGGAGTGATGAACCATGCTGCTATAATGGAGGGATGAACTCATACTTGGACAATGGAGACATGAATCAGGTGGGACAATCAGGAGATGAACCATGCTGGGACAATGAAAAATGAACCCAGGTGTGTACAATGATGAGATGAACTCATGCTTGAACAATGGAGAGATGAACCAGGTTGGGACAATGGAGAGATGAACCCATGCTGAGACAATGGAGAGATGAACCATGTTGGGACAATGAAGAGAGGATTCCAGGTTGGACAATGGAGAGATGAACTCTTGCTTGGACAATGGAGAGATTAACCCAGGCTGGGACAATGGAGAGATGAAACCAGGCTGGGACAATGGAGAAATGAACTCATGCTGGGACAATGGAGAGATGAACCAATGCTGAGACAATGGAGAGATGAACCCACGCTGGGACAATGAAGAGTTGAACCCAGGCTGTGACAATGGAGAGATGAATCAGGTTGGGCCAATGGAGAGATGACCCATGCTGAGACAATGGAGAGATAAACCCAGGCTGGGACAATGCAGAGGTGAACCATGCTGAGACAATGGCGAGATTAACCATGCTGAGACAATGGAGAGATGAACCCAGTCTGGGACAATGGAGATATGAACCAGGCTGGGACAATGGAGATGAACCCATGCTGGGACAATGGAGAGATGAACCAGGCTGGGCCAATGGAGTGGTGAACACATTGTTGATCTTTCCTGAAAAAAAGACAGACATAAGTGGCTCGAGAATTTTCTCAGCTGTTACAGCAGTTAAGGACCGTTGTTTCTCTTGCAAAGGACCAAGAGTTTTGTTCCCAGTGTCCACCTAGTGGCTCACAGCTACCTGTCACTCTGGCTCTAGGCGACTCTCCTCCTCTGGCCTGTGTGCAGCAGGAACACCTGTGTGTGTGGTACACACCTACCTTCTGGTAAAACGGTCATATACTTAAAATAAATAGAAAGAAAGTGACCTGTGTGACTGGTAAGGTTGTACCCTCTTTGTTATTAAAAATGGGATAGGTCAGTGTTCATGTACTGCTCCCTGCACTCAGTCCAGGCACCTGCCATTCTAGGCAGACTTAGCAAAGTCATGTAGCTAAGTGCTCCTCTTTAGGACTCTGAATGCTCAGGACTCAGAGCGTCAATCTTTGTTTCTCACAGGAAGAGGTAGAGCAATATTGAGTGTGCAGAGCTACAGACACATGTCAGGAGTGCATTCTGAGATGTGTGTTGATTGGCAGGCTGTGACAGTAACATGCCATGCATATTTTCAAATAACAGAGGCAAAGTCCACCATCTCACTGTAAGACTGCCAGGTTAAGTGACGCGGTGACTGGTTATTTAATTTAATCATTGCATTTTACATACATATACCAAAAGATCATATTGGACCCCAAGAATGCAAACAAGTATTAAAAGAAAAAGCCCAAGAATTTTAAATAGCACCAAAAAGTGAAATGCCAAGGTACAGAATCAAATGAAACGTACTCTTGTAGGCAGAACATAAAGCCAACAAACGAAGGGCAGAGATGGACTGTAACTGAGAGGGGAACTCAGAAGGGTTACAAAAGGCCTGGAAGGCCCACCGTGGGCATCACCACTCCCTGCCTGGGACCCTGGACTTCGTAAATGGAGAAAGGGAGCCCAACAGTAATGTGCATTCGTCACTCTCTGCTTCATGATTGCTCCTGCTGCCACGCCCTCCCTGTGTGACAGACTGGGTCTTGAAGTGTGAGCCAAAATAAACACCTGCATCCTTAATTTGTTTGGTCAGAGTTTTATCAGAGAAAACAAAAACAAAAAAGCTAAGGTACCACCTCATATTAAAGACAGATAGACAGTACATAGCACACTAAAAGAGATCACCCCCATCACAGGGTCACAAGTCAACAGAGACCTGCTAACGAAGGTAATTGTGAAGATAGTGCTATACACCTGTAGGGATAGCTAATTAAAAAAATCTTTTTAATAAAAAGGAAACCTTGACACCATGTTGATGAGGGTGTCGAGGAGTGCGTCTTTCAGGCGTGCCTACTGGGAATACAAAGTCACTTTCGAAGACAAGCAATCAGCTTAGTGTAAAGTCAAATACAGTCACAAAGCAACCTAAGAGACGCGTATGCCCAATCCACAGAAAAACCTCCGTGTGCTCTAAGCACTCTCATTTGTTAATCTCCAGACAGAAGACGGAACCTCAATACCTTTAATCCATTCAGCAGACAAACTGTAGAACACCTATAAAGCAGAATACCATTTACCTAAGAAAGAAGTAAACTGTGAAGCCATGAAGTGACATGGAGTCATTACCAGTACATGCTGTTAAATGGGAAAACAAAAAGGTGTCTTTAAAGATTAGAGATGAGAGGGGCCTCCTATCCCACCAGACGGCAGGCCAGCATCCTGAACCCAGGTAAAACTGCCCCTCCACTCTGGCCATGCCTGCCCAGCATAACCTTATCTGCCCCTGCTCTCCCTATCACCTTATCCCAGGCCACACCTCTGACAAAAGCCTCCTACTCTACCAGAGGACAGACCAGCATCCTGAACCCCAGAGACGAGGCCAATTCCCTGAAAACCAGCCAGAAGCCACCTATCTCACCAGAAGCCAGCCTATCACCCTGAACCCCAGAGGACCCCTGTCCAGATCAGAGGCTACACCAAAACTCCAGCTCCCAACTTGGGTGGCAACTCCCTGCTGGACCAAAGACCATCCAGGCCATCAGAAATCCAGCTCCCAACTTGGCAGAGAACCCAAACTCAACCACAGACCACTCTAGCCAGAAGACCAGAGAGGAAACAGAAACCAAGAAAAAAACACCCATCCAACAAAGACAAACCCAGAAACCAGCACCTAGACTTATAATCAATCGCTTCAAATCCAGTGTAAGAACACAATCAACACCTTTAATCCCAACACTTGGGAGGCAGAGGCAGGCGGATCTCTATGAGTTCAAGGCCAGCCTGGTCTTCAAAGAGAGTTCCAGGACAGTCTCCAAAACCTACAGAGAAACCCTGTCTCAAAAAAAAAAAAAAAAAAAAAAAAAGAACCCAATCAACAACAGTAGGGCAATGTCACCACCAGAGCCCATCTCCCCACTACAGCAAGCCCTGAATATTCCAACACTATTGAAGCACAAGAGAATGACCTTAAAACCAACTTTATGAAGATGATAGAGGTCCTTAAAGAAGAAATAAATAAAATCCCTTGAAGAAATTAAAAAAAAGACAATCAAAAAATTGGAGGAAATCAATAAATCCCTTAAGGAATGTCAAGAAAGACAAGAAAAACAGTTGAAAGAAATTAATACAACTGCTTAAGACATAAAAATGGAAACAGAAGCAATAAAGAAGACACAAAATGAGAGAATTCTGGAAATGGAAAGCCTAGTTAAGCAAACAGGAACTACAGATGCAAGTATAACCAAGAGAATTCAACAGATGGAAGAGAAAATCTCAGGCATTGAAGATATAATAGAAGAAATAGATTATTTGGTTTAAAAATGTTAAATCTAAAAAAAAACTCCCAACACAAGACATCCAGGAAATCTGGAACATCTTAAAAGACCAAACCTAAGAATAATAGGGATTGAAGGAGAAGAAACCAAGCTCAAAGACACAGAAACTACTTTTAACAAAATCATAGAAGAAAAGTTTCCTAATCTAAAGAAGGAACAAAGGAACAAAAAGCTTACAGAACACCAAATAGATTTGACTAGAAAAGAAAGCTCCCTCACCACATAAAAATCAAAACACTAAACATACAGAACAGAGAGAAATATTAAAAGTGTCAAAGGAAAAAGGCCAAGTAACATATAAAGGCAGACCTATAGGGTTGGAGAGATGGCTCAGAGGTTAAGAGCACTGGCTGCTATTCCAGAGGTCTTGAGTTCAATTCCCAGCAACCACATGGTGGCTCACAACCATCTGTTATGAGATCTGGTGCCCTCTTCTGGTGTGCAGATATACATGGAAGCAGAATGTTGTATACATAATAAATAAATAAAATCTTTTTAAAAAGGCAGACCTATCAGAATTATACCCAACTTCTCAATGGAGACACTAAAATCCAGAAGAGCTTGGTTTGATGTCTTACAGACTCTGAGAGACCACAGATGCCAGCCCAGAGTACTATACCCAGAAAAACTTTTAATCACCATAGTTGGAAAAAACAAGATATTCCATGACAAAGTCAATTTAAACAGTATCTATCCATAAATCCAGCCCTACAAAAAGTACTAGAAGGAAAACTCCAACCCAAGGAAGTTAGCTACACCCACAAAAATACTGGCAATAAATAATCTCACACCAGCATAACTCAAAGAAGGAGAATACACACACACACACACACACACACACACACACACACACACACACACTCCCATCAATAACAAATACAACAAAACATGAATTAACAATCATTGGTCATTGATATCTTTTAATATCAATGGACTCAATTCCCCAATAAAAAGACACAGACTAACAGAATGGATGTGAAAACATGATCCACCCTTGTGCTGCACACAAGAAACATACCTAATATCAAAGATAAGCATTATCTCAGAGTAAAAGGATGGAAAAATTTTCCAAGCAAAAGGCCCCAAGATGCAAGTTAGTGTAGTTATTCTAATACTGAACAAAATAGACTCCCAACCAAAAATAGTCAAATGACTGGGGAAGGACATTTCATACTCATTACAGGAAATATCTAACGAGATGATATATCAATTGTCAACATCTATGCCCCAAATGCAAGGTCATCCACATTTGCAAAAGAAACACTATGAAAACTTAAATCATATATGTAGATAATATGATAGTATACATAAGCAACCCCAAAAATTCTACCAGGGAACTCCTACAACTGATAGATACCCTTAGTGAAGTGATTGGATACAAGACTAATTCAAAAGAATCAGTAGCCTTCCTATGTACAAACAATAAACCAGCTGAGAAGGAATAGAGAAGCAACGCCCTTCACAATGGCCACAAATAATATAAAATATCTTGACATAACTCGAACCAAGCAAGTGAAAGACCTGTATGACAAGAACTTCAAGTCTTTGAAGAAATTGAGGAAGAGGTCAGAAGATGGAAAGATCTCCCATGCTCACGGATCAGTAAGATTAGTATAGTAAAAATTGTCATCCTACCAAAAGCAATCTACAGATTCAATGCAATCTCAATCAAAATCCCAGCACCATTCTTCACAGCTAAGACTCCTAGTGACAGGGGTGATGTAGCCTGAACTGGTCATCTCCTGTAACCAGGCAAGACTTCCAGTGGAGGCACTGCGACACCAACCCAGCCACCCAACCTTCACCCTATAATTTGTCCTGCCTAAAAGCTGTGCTGGGGTAAGGGTGGCACAGAAATTGTGGGAGTGGCCAACCAATGGCTGGTCCAGCCTGAGACCCATGCCGGGAGACTGAGCCCACTCCTGACACTGCCAGGAGTTCTAGGACCCAGAAGCTGGATAGCCCGGAGACCTAGGCTAGAACGAAACATGGCTGCAGAAAAACATGTCCAAGTGATGATGCCTAACGATATTCTGCTATAGATTTGGTCTTAGACCAGTTGTTATTAGGGAGGCTTCATCCAGCAACTGATGGAAACAAATGCAGAAACCCACAGTCAAACATTAAGCTGAGCTCAGGAAAGCCTGCTGAAGAGAAGGAGGAAGGATTTTGGGAGCCAGAGGGGTCAAAGTCATCATCAAAACAAACAAACACTCATAAAAATCATTTAACCTGGGCTCACAGAGACTGAACTGATAACCGGAAAGCCTGCATAGGACTGACATAGGCCCTCTCTACATGTGTGTGACAGCTGTGTAGCTTGGTCTTCTTGTGTGCTTCCTAACAGTGGGAGCAGGGCCTATGTATCTTTTGATGACTTTGGGGACCCTATTCCTTATATTGGGGTGCCTTGTTGAACCTTAATAGGAAGGGAGGTGCTTAGTCTTACTGCAACTTGATATGCCATGTTTTGTTAATATCCATGGGAGGCCTGCCCTTCTCTGAATAGAAATGGAGAAGTGGATACGGATTTGGGGGGCAGAGGGGTGGTGGGGGGAGGGACTGAGAACAAGGGAGGAAGGAGAAATTGTGGTCAGGGTGTAAAATAGTAATAATAAGAAGAATAACAATAAAAATCAATTTTTAAAAGTTTAAAGATGGCTGCATGTGGTGGTAATACACTCTTGTTTTCCCAACAGTATTCCTGTGGAGGTTAGGGCTGGAAGATGTCATGATTTTGAGGCCACCCTAGACTATACAGCAAGTATAAAAGGCTAGCCTGAGCTAAGAGTGAGACTGCGTCATACTCCTTGCCTGTATATATGTGCAAGGTTGTAGACTATGTCATTCTGAGTGTTGACTCTGTTAAAGAAAGACCTTTGAAGACCACAAAGTGTCCAGGCCCTTTGGTCGCCAAGGGCCCTGGGTTGAGAAGAAAAAGAACGGGGAAAGCGTAAGAGATTTGAGGATGTGTGCCGACTGCGTGGTGCATGGCATACGGAAGCAGCACTGAGCACGTGTCCAAAGGGAACTTGTTTGTAGCGCGAATTCTAATTGGTGTTTATAATAGAAACTCCAAGTCCGTCGTCAGGGGGTAAAGGCTGAAAGATGAGAGAAGCAAAGCGGCTAGCCTGTAGCGAGCTCTTACCTCTACTGATGCTCATACCAAAGAGGAGATCCTGTCCTCAGACTGCTGCCTCTGACTGCAATGTGCTTCTGTTTGTTCCCGCCTTACACTCCTCCCTCTGCCCAGGCATCCCTTCCTGTCTCCACCTCCCTAGTGCTGGGACTAAAGGCGTGTCACTCCAAGTGCTGGAATCACCTTTGTGTGAGCTGTTTCTCTTTTAGACTGGATCAGCTTCATGTAGCCCAGAGTGGCCTTGAACTCACAGAGATCCTGTCTCCTGAGTGCTGGGATTAAAGGTGTGTGCCACCACTGCCTGGCCTCTATGGATAACTAGTGTGGCTGGCTCTGCACTCTGATCTTCAGTCAAGCTTTATTTGTTAGATCATAGACAAAACATCACCACACTGCCTGGAATACGGAGTCAACCTTGATAATTGGAACTTCAAACACACACACACACACACACACACACACACACACACACACACACACACACACACAACTCATTTAGGGACTGAAGACATGGCTCAGTGACTGAACGACTTGCTGTGCTACTGAGAGGACCTGTGTTTGACTCCCCAACACCCACATATAATTCTGCAGTGGTGATGAATGTCTGAAACCCCAGTGTTTGGGTGAGTAGAGAGGAGAGGACCCTGGGATGTAGGAGACATGGAGGTCCTTGTGCTCACAGATTAGCAACAGGGGACCCTGGAATGTTAGACACACGGGCCTCTTCCTTAAAGGAAGGGATACATAACCTGTCATCTGCCCAGAAAGCTGGGAGCGGATGTGGCTAATAGCCTGGTGACCTTTGCTCTATCTGTGGGGCTGGAGGCCACACCCGATCCTTATCACAAACTGGTTTTTCTCAGTAAGTCTAACAGATGCCTCTTCATGGAAGGCATCGCATGTGCTTCCCGGTTTCAATGCCGTCACATCACTCTGCATTTACCTTCTTTGTGCTCTACGGTGTACATGAGAGTGAGCTGTGCTCCACTTACATACACCCAAAGTCTGAGCCCACACAAGCTACTTAGCCATGTTGAACCTGACTGCCCTCTTGCCTTCCTGGGACTGTTACTCTGCTGGCTGTGATTGTCACAGAGACCCTCACACCAGAGAGTCACTGCCTGGTCAAAAGGGTGAGTGGAAGACTCTGCCTCCAAAAATATGTCGTAAAGTCACTGGATGTCAACCACGTGTACACACACACACACACACACACACACACACACACTTACACTTCAAGAATAACTCATTTAGGGAAGTCTGGGATCCCTGGGTGGCTGGGAGGGGAGCCCTTCTAAGGTTTCAGGCATTGTGCTGGCCCACCCCTGTCACTTGGCAGAATGCACTCAGGCAGTACCCTGGTCAGCCCAGGGTTCCATGATTGTATAGTCTGCACGCAGGTGCAAAGGACCCCTTTAAAAGACGGACCCACCCACTTATGCTCTCTTTTCTAGTTCTCTTCCTGCTCTCTCTTCCCGCTGTTCTCCTGGGACAGACAGGACTTTTCCTGTCTCCCTTTTTTATTCTGTCCTCTCTCTGTCTCTGTCTCTTTACCTCTTTTCTTTTTTCTCCCGCCTCCCTCCCCTTTCTAAAAAACCTTCTCACTTAAGCTCTGTCTGCCTGGCGTGTTTGTCCCTAGGCCATGGTCCCCCTCGCCTGCCATGGAATCCGCCAAGGTCCCCCATGCAAGGTTCCCTTGATCTTTGTCCTAACAGCCCTACCTGAATTAGAAATCAAGCAACTGAGGAAAAAAGACTCCCTGACCTCTGTTGCCATGGGACTGTGGAGTGTGCAGCGTGAGGCAAGCAGGGCTGCACCGAGATCAGTGCTCCTTGAAGCTTGGTATGCCAAGGAGTTTGCTAACAAATCGAACGGTCAAGAGAACAACGGTGAGGGACGAGGTCCAGATTTCACACTGCTGCAGTGGGAGATGGTCCAGGCAGTCGAGGGTTCAGTTAGGAGACATCAGCGTGAACTTATGTTTGCCTTAGTGTAGATATGGACAGGGCACGTAGAGATAGTTAGAAGTAAGCACCACTCGAGGTTCGCGTCTCCTCTCTATCAGCTGAGGATATGCAGATGCAAAAGTTGTGGAACAGAGTCTCAAGAACAAAGCCTTCTGAGGTCAGGATACCAAGTTCAGTTTCAGTTCAGCTACCAAGTGGGCAGCTGGCTTTGCCTCATTGGCCTCACTCCCCCACGTAACACAGAGTAGTCATTGTGAATGGAAGAGTAGATGCTTTGTGCTTCAAGCCTCAAGTTTTCCTGGACTCTCACCAGGAGCCCGACTACAGCAGACAGATGTGCCCCAACACCCCCTGCAACCGTAGTGGCTCCCGGCTTTACCTTATCAGGTTCTAATCTCACCCCAGGCATCCCCAGAGCCACCCTGTGATGTCACTCATTGAAAAAGACAGAGTTCCTTAGCCACCCTTTGAGGTGTGATGTGGGAGCCTCTGAAGTGGTAGATATGGCTTCTGCTAAGACGTTTGGGACTCTCAAGCAGCCTGTGTCCATGGGACTCTGTTCCACAACTTTGCATTATCGCATCTACATATTCTCTGAGCATCTCTCCCTAAACACTTGAAGTCGTTGTTAAAAATGCCCTTTAATGAACCGTAACTCCCAACTGATCCTGCACCTAAGTCGCAGGTCCACTGCAGAAGAGGAGGGTAGAAAGATTGTCCGAGCTGGGGGAAGTTTGCTCTGAGATCGTGTCCCTTAGGAATGTCAGAGAAGCTACACCCATGAAATCTCACCAACATGGCTGCCAAACAAGACTTGGGAAGGGATGACATCAACAGGCACGCTAACGTGGGTGGAGGAAAGCTCAGGGGCCTCAACCTAGACAAAGAGCTAGAGGCCACTAAGGAACACTGAGAGCGGGGAGTCTTCTCAGGGAAGGACACACTGATTGGTTATCCAACACCCAGTGGTGGTCAGGCCTGCAAGCAAACATACAACTAACATACAAGCTGCGTAGGTTTGTTTAGGAGTGTGTGTGTGTATGTGTGTGTGTGTGTGTGTGTGTGGGTGTGGGTGTGGGTGTGTGTGTGTGTGTGAGGGGGTGTGTGTGTATGTGTGTGTGGTGTGTGTGTGTGTGAGTGTGTATGTGTGTGTGTATGTGTGTGTGTGTGTGTGGGTGGGTGGGTGGGTGTGGTGTGTGGGGTGTGTGGGTGTGTGTGTGTATGTGTGTATGTGTATGTGTGTGGGGGTGTGGGGGTGGGTGTGAGGGGGGGTGGGGGGGGTGGGGTGTGTGTGGTGTGTGTGTGTGTGTGTGTGTGTGTGTGTGTGTGTGTGTGTGTGTGTGTGTGTGTGGTGTGTGTGTGTGTGTGTGTGTATGTGTGTGTATGTGTGTGTGTATGTGTGTGTGTGTGTGTGTGTGTGTGTGTGTGTGTGTGTATGTGTGTGTATGTGTGTGTGTGTGTATGTGTGTGTGTGTGTGTGTGTGTGTGTGTGTGTGTGTGTATGTGTGTGTATGTGTGTGTGGTGTGTGTGTGTGTGTGTATGTGTGTGTGGGTGGTGTGGTGGGTGGGTGTGTGTGTGTATCTGTGGAGGAGGAAGCCACAGACATGACTGAGAGTGAGTGTTTGGGTGCAGGGGAGAAATTGGGGAAGGGGAAATGATGTAATTATGTTATAATCTTGAAAATGTTTTTAATTTTTTTATAAAAGGTGACTGTATGTTCCCCTCTTCCTCCTTTCTCCCCCTCCCATGCTCGTCCTCTCTGCCTGCCAAATTTACAGCCTCCTCTTCTTATATTTTTGGTTGTGAGCCTAGCCTTTAACAGCTGAGCCATCTCTCCAGCCCCGGCCTCCTCTTCTTTAACCACTGTTGCTACACATAAAAGAAGTGAATAGTCACTTACAGTCAAAATAGATGAACAAGTAGCTAAACCACGGCACTCACTTCAGAAGTCACCCCACACTCCCGGGACCCAGGCGGAGGTTCTTGTAGAGACTAAGTGGTATGACAGGACGGGAATCAGGCTCATCCTAAGGTAGAAGGTTCCGGATGTGTGGGAGAGCCAAGGTTCTGCTTTAAAGATGTCGCTCCCTAGGTGTGGCAATTCCTAGCCAGTGCCTCAGATCCAATCTTCCTGAGCCCAACCCTCAGGAACAAGTTCTGTCCTTGGCTTTCAAATTTCCAGAAGTCCTCTCAACATATTCTCTAAAGGCTCCCAGTGTCCTTCTAAGGACACCCTATCTGTGTCTCAACTTATAGGATCCTCCATGCTATGCCCCGGACCAATAGTCTGCACTGTTCTCATCTTCCAGGGATTTTCTGAGCATGATCCTAACATGATCTCCTGGGCTACTTTTGAACGGGGCTGGGCACCTTCCCCGGCTCTCAGCTGCAGCCTCGGCCACTGGAAACACTTAATCCATGAGGTGAGCCATCCTCACTCTGTCAGGCTGAGGGGAGCATGAGATACAGTTCTGACCAGGAGTATGTGAGGACCTTTCTGGTGGAGACTTCTGTGTGGTGATATATTATTTATGATTTATTAAAGCTTGTCTGAGGATTCAGAAAGCCAAATCAGCCACAAACCATAGAAATCAGGTACACACCTTTAATCCCAGCAGCCAGAAGTTAGGAGGTGGTGGTACATACCTTTTACCCCAGGACTCAGGATTAAGAGATAGACGAATCTCTGTGAGTCCAAGGCTACCCAGATCTACACAAGATTGATCCAGTCCTAAAGAAAAACAGCTGACACAAAGATGATCTCAGCACCTGGGATCACACGCCTTTAATCCCAGCATTAGTGAGGCATATAAAACAGGACAGGGTCCCAGATCAAGCATTCATTCTCCAGCCACAATGAGGATGGGAAGACATTGAAGTTTCAGGATTCTGCAGCTACGCTGAGGAGAGGCAGCAGGATCAGCCCTTTCAGCCTGAAGTAGAGGTGAGATCTGTCTAATGACTGGCTACTTTGCTTTTCTGTTCTTCAACTTGAAGCTTGAACCCAAATATCAGTCTCTGGGTCATTTATTTATCGTGTTGCACTTCTGGAAAAGTCCATCCCCTGCCCCCTCCATTCCTCCTATAAGAATGCTTTTCTCTTCATCCCATTGTCCAGGGCACCTAGAGCTTCAGCTGTGGCACACAGAGCATATCTGAGGGCTCATCCGTCCCTCCTCTGCTGCGTTGTCGACTGAAATACAAATGATCTTAGCTGTCACGTCCCACTGTTGATTCCAGAGTCTCAGTGAGCCTGGTCCCTGTGGGGATGGAACAGATTCGTACTGAGTGAATAAATAAGCTGATGGGGCTTCTGGCCAGGGTTGGGGGTCGGTGGAGGAAAAACAAGCAAAGCTAAAGGGTAAGGAGGGGTCATAGCTTGCAATTGGAAGTGTGTGAGGCACCTAAGGCTGGGTGGTACGCTGAGAAGTGACCAGGGCTGAAGGGACACATAGGTGGTGTCTTAGTTGGGGGTTCTATGGCTGCAATGAAACACTATGACCAAAAGAGCAAGTTGGAGAGGAAAGGGTTTATTTGGCCCACACTTCCACCTCACTGTTCATCACTGAAGGAAGTCAGGACAGGAACTCATGCAGGGCAGGATCCTGGAGGCAGGAGCTGGTGCAGAAGCCATGAAGGGTGCTGCTTACTAGCTTGCTCAGTCTGCTTTCTTATAGAAGCCAGGACCACCTGCCAAGGGTGGCACCACCCACAATGGGCTGAGCCCTCGCACACCAATCACTAATCAAAAAAATGTCCCTCAAGCTTGCCTACCTACAGCCCCATCTTAAGGAGGCAATTTCTCAGCTGAGGCTCCCTCTTCTCTGATGACTCTAGCTTGTGTCAAGTTGACATAAAACTAGCCAGCACAGGTGGTGTCAAGGGGGTGAGAGCAGACAGAAGCAGTATGGGAAGTGCCATTGGAAGGGCCTTACAGGCCCTGGGACAGGAGATAGGGTTCTATATTAGGATATTAGAAAACCCAGGAAGGCTGCCTTTCCCCCTGGCCCTCTGAAGAGACAGGAAGGTCTTTTCCTCTCTCTCTCTCTCTCTCTCTCTCTCTCTCTCTCTCTCTCTCTCTCTTGCTCCTTTCCTTTCTCCTATTCCCTTACCTTTCCCACATAAAAAAAGGGAAAGCCCAGGAAGCTGGGGATTGTGGTTCTTAATGTCAACAATGCCATCTGGTGCACGGGCATCGGCAGGAGGAGTCTGCGCCTGTTTGGGGCAGACCTGATCCTGTCCTGTAGTGGTCTCAGGCCACTAAAAATCCCCAGATCAGAGACTCAAGACTCAAAAGCTTTAAAACAAAGTGGCCGGCAGAGCTGGTGTCTCTCTCTCCCACCTTGATGCCTGCAAATAACTCAGAAGAGTTCTCCCAGTGTGTTCCCGAATAGTTTTCTGCGTCTCAACTCGGCCTGAGGGACCAATATGTTTGTGGCTGGGCAGTGGCTAAAGGACACCTACATGACCTGGGCCTTCCTGTTTGGAAATTCAGCAATGAAGACCAACTCCTCACTTCTTCAACAAATATCTGTTGTATGCTGTGTACCAAGCCCTAGAGATAGAGGGGAAGACAGATGTCTCTACCAGGGAGAGCATATAGACAAAGCAGGCATTAAGCACACACAAACACACACACACAGAGAGAGAGAGAGAGAGAGAGAGAGAGAGAGAGAGAGAGAGACAGAGACAGAGGCAGAGACAGAGACAGAGACAGAGACAGAGACAGAGACTCATGCACACACACACAAACACATTCATACACACGCTCACACACTCACATACACACACAGGCACACACACACTAGGAGCTTCTGGCCTTGTGCACCATCCTGAGCCTCTGATGTTGTCAGTGCTATGACCCCAAGTCTCTGAAGTCTGACTGTTCTTATTTGGGTTTTTGTAGAATGCCACACGTGTCCCTGAGCAGCCAAAGCACACACAGCATGACCAGGGTCCCTGCATTTCCTCAGATGAACCCTGTGGTGATGTGAAAGCCTAGAACTGAACTGCTTTTTGGAGTCTGGGGAGTTGGAGTTTCCGTTGGTCCTGATAACAAGTAAGTTAAGAGAATTAAAGGAAAATATAGTGTTCATGATCAAATAGAGAGTCCAGAGAGCCAAAAGCAAATTTTAAAAGAACCGGATGAAAGTTCAGGACTGAGATATTAGAATGACCGAAGTCGAAACTCCCTACAGTACTTGACATCGTGTTGAACATGGCCAAGGAGCTGGGAATTTGAAAGTCTTCAAGCTTTGGCATCCTGAAGGACAGAGAGAGGAGGGTTGAAGAAACAAAGGAGGCGCAGATCATACAATGTGACATTTGGGACTGATGTATCAGAAGAGGAGAGAACAGGGCAGGACATACATTTGGATAAATAACGAGGAACTTCCTAGAGTTGGTGCAAAATGGCACCATGCTGATTCCAGAACCTTGGCTAACCCCAGACAAAGTGAACACAGCAAAGTGGAGATTGTTACCTGGATATGTGATAGTGAAATTGTTAAAATACACAGAAGCCAGCTGGGCATGGTGGTATGTGCCCGAAATCCCAGTGTTTGAGGGGCAGCCGCAGGAAGACTGCAAGTTTTGGAGAAAGCTTGGGCTATGTAGCAAAACCCTATCTGAAAATCAATTAATTAATTAAATTAAAAATCAAAACACAGAGGAAGCTTGGAAGCAGTCAGAGAAAAATAACTGCTTTTTGTGTGGAGGAACAAGGGTGAGGAGGTTGCCTGACGTCTCTTGGAAACAAGGCAGAAAGACATTTACGGTACAGACAGCAGCTCTCATGTGTGTTGGCCCACCAAGCTCACACTGAGGTCTGCAACCCTAGCGCCTCTCAGGGCAGAACAATAAAGGCTACATGACACACCCTGAGTCTAGATGCCAAGAGAGGATAGGAAGTTCATGCTTACATGGGATCCACAGCTTACACGGCTGTAGCAAGGCACTCTGAGTCTGGACATCCAGAACATCAGCCCCCCACGTGTCAGGCTCTGAATAGGGCACTTGAAGGGCATCTTCCACCACATCCTCCCCCAGGTGACTCCTCAAGATCAGCACCAACCCCCCACACCCCTCCACCCCCATTTACTGAGGTGGAAATGACAGTGAAGATTTTGTGAGTCACAGGTCAGGATTTATAGCCTGTGAGTGCTGATTGGAACCCAGTCTGTGTGGCACGCAGGCTTGGGACCCAGTCCCACAGTGCCCTAGGGACATTTCATGTAAACTCATTGTCACCCAAGAGCCATTCTCAGACCTCTCTGTGCACATCCAAAGTCAGCATTCTCATGCACATTTAACTGCTGTGGTGGGCCTGAAAACACACACACACACACACACACACACACACACACACACACACACACACACGTGTGTGCTTAGATACACATACCACACCTGCAGCAAGAATACATTCCACAGGAAAATACTCTAGCTTTGTTCTTGGTCTTGAAAACAGTGAGGCTGAGCCCACCACAACCAGAAACAGGAAATGGGGCCCACGGATGTCCCTCCTTCTTCTGCCCCCTTGCTGAGGCTAGCTGCCAAGGACTTCATTCGTTTACCCCAGTACCACCGTCTTACACAGGCCTTGCTTTGTCTCGCCCACCCTGGCAGCCTGCCTACTGTACCCTCAGCCCTCACACATGCTTTCCTGCAGTTTCCACCTCTATGGACAGCAGAGCTGGAGTGGAAACTCATTATCCCAAACCCAGAGTTAGCCACACTGGCAGCTAGGTGGGTGCTGCCCCTTTTGTTTCACAAAACCTGGCCTGCAATGTAGCTCAATACTTCCCATGAGGTCCCCCAAGGAAGGGGCCTCCACAGCATTTTTTGTGAGCAGGACAAATGGCCACCCCCAAGTTCAAAACCCCCTTTTTTCCCCTTCTTCATTAGCCAGGGTGGGAAGAGGGGAGACATTTGCTGTATTGTTGGCTTTATCACACACTCATTCAAAAAGAATACTGAACGGCTCTGGGGTCCGTCAGCAGGAGGTATCTCTGTTGCTTGATTCCCAGTGCTTGGCCAGTGATAGATAGGTACTCTGTGTGTTAGACAGAAGAATGCATGCACTGATAAATGGGTGTGTGGACGGGAGTGGGGGACTGATGGGTGGATGCGTTGCTGAACAAGTGATGGAAGGATGGATGAATGGACGGACGGACAGACGGACGGACTTACTGATGTATTGGTGGTGAATGTATGGATGATGATGGATGGATGGATGGATGGATGGATGGATGGATGGATGGATGGACAAATGGATGGGTGGATGCATAGGTAGTGGACAGGCAGCTGGCTATCTGTCTGTTTGCAGGGATGGGTGGATAGATTCAGAGAGGATGAGCGGATAAGTGAGAGAGAGCCCACCCTCTGATAACAGAACGCCTTGCCACACTGTGCTCTGGTTACAGAGCCAGGAGGGAAGGAAGAAAGCTGGGGAGGGAGATGGGCCTTCCCAATCCATCATGCCTGGCTGGGAGAGCAACACCCATCACTGTGTGGAAATAATTGTTCTCTTTGAGGAGAGGCCACAGGACCCCCTGAGCCCCCTTAAAGGGAACTTCATAGGCTGCTTTGATCACGGTGCAACTAGCCAATATGGGCCTATATGGGGCCAATAGGGTGTGCCCTCTCTGTGTACCTGTTCAACACATTCATAGCAAATACACACTCTAGAGCACCCAGCTCTGCAGTCACCCAAGTCAGCGCCTGCTACATGCCACAGGCATGTGCGGCCTTCACACGTGCCTTGTTCAGTGCAGCAATGCACCCCTTTTCCATGTGAGCCCCCTCTTTCCATCCACACACACCTTCTCTGCAGACACACAGCATTTCAAGCTGTGTGACCACAGCAACTCTTATAAAGGAAAACATTTAACTGGGGCTGCATTTAACCAGTGCAGTGGTGTAATCCACATCATGATGGTGGGAAAGGTGACAGAAGCTGGCAGAGTGGTGCTGTGGAGGCACCTGAGAGTCCTACCTCTGTGTGCACAGGCAGCAGGAAGAGACAGTGAGCCACTGGGCCTGGCTTGAGCTTCTGAAAGCCCATCCCCAGTGACACACTTCCTCCAACAAGGCCATTCGGTCTAATAGTGCTACGGCCTATGAGACTACGGGGACCTTTTAGTTCAAATCACCACATTCCATCCCCTGTGCCCCATAAGCCTGTAACAATATCATAAGGCAAAACTGTATTCAGTTCAACTTCAAAAGTCCCCATACTCTATCGCAGCCTCAACAAGGTGTACAAGTCCAAAATCTCTTCTGAGGTTCATGCAATTTCTTTACTGAGATCCCCTGTAAAATCCAAATCAAAAATCAGACTACATATTTCCAACATACAGTGGCACAGTGAGGAAACACTGAACCAAAGCAAGACTGAAAGCCAGCTGGGCAAGCTCCAAACTCTGCATCTCCGTGTCTGACGTCAAAACGCTCTTCAGATCTCCAACTCCTTTCAGCTTTGTTGACTGCATCACACTTCTCTCTCTTCGGCTGGTTCCACTCTCTGTTAGCAGCTCTCCTCAGCAAGTATCCCAAGGCTCTGGTATCTCCAACATCTTGGGGTCTCCAAGGCAACCCAGGCTTCACCTTCACAGCTTCACACAATGGCATCTTTAGGATTCCAGGCAGGGACAGCCCTGACACATGCCTGGCCTCCACTGCTTTCCTCCATCTCAGAGGGAGACTCCATAATCCTTGTCTTCCATCCTTGACTCGAAAGCCAGAACCACATGGGTGAAGCTGCCGAGTTCCGCGGCTTGCTGGGGCTGGAGCGTGGCTTCCTCATTCGATCACATCTTCATTGACTTTCTGTTTCCAGTTTCCTTCACTGCCTAAGCTTGGCTGTCCTGGAACTCCCTCTGTAGACCAGACTGGCCTTGAACTTAGAGATCCACCAGCCTCTGCCATCTGAGTGTTAGAATTGAAGGCGTGAACCACCACACCCAGCCCTAAGCTTTTCTTTAATTCCTTTTCACTTTTCTTTAATTCCTTCTCACGAGTTGGAAGTTTACCTGGGTGGGGTCTTGCTCCAAGGTCATCACTCCCTTTATTCCACTCCCTTAGGATATTTAAAATCTGGTTGCATTTCCCAGTCACTTTTCTCTCCTTGAACACTACATTTTGTGTTTTTCCTTGCTCAGCTCGCTCCTTTTCATTATAGACCTGCATAAGCATGGCCACTAATAACCACAGGACCCAGTGCATACTAGGCTGTTTTAAAATCTCATCTGCAAACGCAATTAATTAAAAACTCTTCACTTTAGCCTCATGCAGATTTTTTTTGGACAAGAACTGAAAGCAGCCACATTCTTTGTCAAAATATCACTGAACAGTCTCTAGGCCACATACTAAAATTCTTCTCCTTTGAACTCTCTTGATTCAGACCCCTACAATTCAAATCACCCTAGACACCACTGTCTTCCATACTCCTATGAGGACGGCCCATTAAGCCCCACTTAAAACGTCCAATCATTTTTCTAATCCAATATCCCAAAGTGTTTCATATTCCTCCAAACACAAGCATGATCAGGTCTATCAAACAACAATAACTCAGACTCTGGTACCAACTTCTGTCTTAGTTAGGGTTTCTATTGCTGTGAAGAGACACCAGGACCGCAGCAACTCTTATAAAGGAAAACTTTAATTGGGGCTGACTTACAGTTCAGAGATTCAGTCCGTGATCATCACAGTGGGAAGCATGATGGCACACACAGACATGGTGCTGGAGAGGCAGCTGAGTGTTCTACATCATTCATCACTCACAAGCAACAGGAAGAGACAATGAGACGCTAGACTCAGCTTCGGCTTATGAGACCTCAAAGCCTATCTCCAGTGACACACGTCCTCCAACAATGCCATATCTACCCCAACAAGGTCACACTGCCTATGAGTCTATGGGGGCCATTTTCATTAAAGCAATGACACTGTACCATTGGTGTGAAAAATCACGGATGCCATCCCCAAATGCCCCACCCACCAGTCTGTGTGTCTCTCCCTAGCTCCGGGTTTATTGCTGTAGAAGGGTCTGGGTAGTGTACAGGGTCACTGTCTGCCCAACCTGATCAGAGTCATCCATTTGCTTCCTCGGCCTATGAGGTGAGAATTTCAGGTCACAACAAGTCACCCAACCCAGCTCCTCTTCCACGCCTCTCCATACCACAGCCTTGACTTTGAGCTCTTAATAAAGCTCTGGATGGCCAAAGGTTCCCAGAACTTTCTGCCACAAAGAATCAGGACCTTGGGCTGGAGAGATGGACAAAACTACTTGTTATGTGAACATAAGGACTTGAGTTCAAACCCCCAGCATCCATGTAAAAGTTGTCCTCACTGCATGCTTGTTACTCCAAATTCAGTGAGAGACCTTGTCTCAAAGAAGCTGGACACGACACCTGGACTCCTCCTGTTGCCTCCACATGTCTGGGGGGGGGGGCTGCACATAGCACTCACTCACACACACACACACACACACACACACACACACACCACACACATTTTTAAAAAGCAGGGCTTTGAAACACTGTCACTTCCCTCTGGCATTCTTGGAGAGACATCTCACTGGAATGCATCTTTAACACCAAGAGTAAGAGACACATCTTAGGAAAACCTCCCGCTCAAAGTTCAATCTACCCCGCACCAGCTTCAGTTCCAGGAGTCCTCTGTTCTAAGCCCCAGCTGCCAGTGTCTGTAAGGTACCAGGCTCACTGTGGTGACCTGAGCAGCACTCGGTGCACCTGTCCACCTGTGGTGGTTCCGAGGATTCCTGCGGATTTCCCCCTCCACCCCCACCCCTTCTGCAGTGACTTGTCTGGAAGGAAAAAGTCCTGAGATGCAAGCAGAGAAGAGACTTTTGATGTTCGGGACCCAGATCCCCCATTGTGCATCTGGACTTGCCTTGACTTCACTGGGTCATTAATCCCTTTCTTTATTTAAAAAGAAAAATAGTAGAAAAGAATGGAGGAGCTTGGGAGTAAGGAAGGATGGAAGGAGAGAAGGGAGGGACGGAGGGATGGAGGGACGGAGAGATAGCGTTCAGTTGTCATTGGACACAACCAAATTTCTCTAAATATTTCAGACCATCTCCAAACATTCCACCAGCAAGTAAGTCCACATAATTAAATCAGAACCAGGAATCCCGGGAGTCTGGCATCAGGAGCACGCATGCTAGCTTGGGTCTGAGCACTGCTCTGAGGACATGGTCATCGGGCAAGGAGAAGACAAAGGCTGACTTCACCACAGTGACATAATACTGGGGCTTTGGAGGGGATGACTGAGGGGCATGGCCATAAGATAGTTCAGGAGATGAGCACCAAAAGTTGTACAAAGGGTGATGCACACGTCCATAATTGTGACACTCGGGGTCAGCCTGCATCACATACATAACTAAATACAATCTCAAAAACAAACTATCAAGGGGCTGGGGGTGTGGCTCCATGGAGGAGGGCTTGCCTAAGATGCACAAAACCCTGGGCTCACCACAAAAAGAAAATCTCAGAAACACAGGAGCAGAGCTGCTCCTTTCCAGTCCCTCCTACTGAGACTGGCCTCCCTGGGGCTAGTCCATCAAAGGCCTCATCCCAGTTTCACAGTTTCTTGGTGGAGCCCTTGCCTGGTATGCAAGAAGTCCTACATTTAAACTTGGTTTCGCAGCCCTTTGGCTAGAAACAAAGTGTAAAAGGCACTCTCTGAATACAAGAAGCCTGTGCAGGGGCCAGAATCTAATCTCACACCGGGCTTGCAGCCTCTGTTACCTCAACATGGCAATGGCTTTACCTTTCCTTTGAAATAAGTATATTATAAAGGGTTTAAAAAAAAAAAAAAGCTTAAGTCAGTAATGGCCCCATGGGGTGGGTAGAGTGTGAATAGCAGGTTTTTGGAAGGGCATAACCGACTCAAGAAAAGCCAGCTTGGCCCTCCTGCTTCCTGCTGCTGTGTCTCAAAATGGAAAACACCTCTGTAGTGTGGAAAGAAGAAAGAACGCCCCGAAGTCCATCAAGCTCAGAAGTAACTCCCCAGAGGGATCTGCGGGGATCAGAGGAGGATATGATCAAGACACACCGTGTATGTGCCTGAGATCCTCGGAGTAAGCAAAAATGTCACAAGTAAGTTTTAATAAAACTGGGGGGGGGGGATTTCCAGGACTGGGGAGACAGCTCAGTGCACTTGCTGAGCAAGCTTGAGGACCCAAGTTGGGTCCCCAGTCCCCCAGGTCCATGTAAATGGCAGTTGTAACCATACACACACACACACACACACACACACACACACACACACACACACTCATGCCCATCTCTGAGGCCCGCTAGGCAGTTGTCTAGGGAAAGCCAGTGAGTTTCTGGTTCACTAGGGGAACAGGGCAAAGACTGAAGATGTTCACACTCACACACTCATACTCTCACTCACACACTCTTGCTCACACATGCACATGTTCACACTCACTCACATTCATATACTCACTCACACACACTCATACTCTCACTCATACTCACTCTCACTCACACACACACTACTCTCACACACTCACTCACACTCTCATATTCACACTCACCCTCACTCATATACTCACACTCATACTCACATTCACACACTCATTCTCACTCTCATACACTCATACACTCACACTCTTGCTCACTCACTCACACTCACTCAAACACTCAGACAACACTCATACACACACTCACACACTCATACACACACACACTCACACACACACAAATCACCCACACTCATAATACTCTCAAATTCATATACACTCACACTCATACTCACGTTCACATACTCACCACACACACACACTCACACTCACAGTCATACTATCACACACTCTCATACACATTCACACACGTCACTCCTTTTGGGGAGATAGAGACTATATGTCTACTGTATTGTACTCTTTAATTATTCTAGAACTTTTATCTGTCTACATGAGTTATGGAGTTTTCACTTCTCCCATTTGCTTCTGTTTGGGTCTAATCCTCTGCTGCATTTGGGGGGTCTGTGGTCACACACACTGAAAGTTAAGTTTCCAATTTTGTTCCTTTCACTGTAACTCAAGAGGTTTCTGGGGGAGAGAAGAACAGGAAGCAAATGAAACTCTCCCGCTGCTTTTCCTCTTGAAAAAAAAAAAAAAAAAAAAAAAAAAAAAAAAACCATTTAGTGTCCGAGTATCGGCATGCCTAGTCCCTCACAATGTTTTGCATAGAACTCTGGGATCAAAATATAATTTCAAAATAATATATTTTCTGACATCCCCTAAGAAAAAAATAATTACTAGTTTCTTCCCTCTAAAAGGATTTAGATGGGGTAACACCTGCGTTGAGAATTCTGCAGATACGTTAAACTGACAGGCGGTCTCCAAGGCACTCTGCTCATTAATGTTCTGTGCATAAAATTAAAACTTGAAATAGACTTTTAAATCCATTTTGAATCATTTAAGCAATTCTCCCGCAAAGAAACTATTGTACTGAAATAATATATTTGGAGCAAGGAATATGAAAGGCATTAAAATGCCTTAAGACCTCCTGCCTTTCACAGGCAGAAAGCGCGGGAGGGGGAACTCACTCTCTTCCTCTCTCATGTGCAACAGGCTCTGTGTACAGCATACCCACCTTGTAGGAAACCACTTCCAAGCAGCACACAGAGCTTGACTTGAGCCCACAGGAGCCGAGGGATTTGAAGGGATATTGGTACTGCTGTCTGCAGCTGATGTGGAGGGTGAGGAGGTGAAGGGGGAAAGGGGTAAGGGCACATCCACGTTTCCCCAAAGAGGAAGACAGAGATGGACCACAGAGCCTTGCTTTGCACCAACTTGTCAGGACTTGTGAGATGTTTGTATTTGTGTTGTTGCGCTCCCTACGCCCAGGCCGACCTTAGGTAGTAAAGGATGGCCTTCAACGTCTGTTCCTCCTACTCTACTTCCAGAGTGCTGGGATTATAGGCAGGCACCACCCTCCCCAGTTCATGGAGCGCAGGGGCCAGAACCAGGTTGTGTGTGTGTGTGCTAGGCGAACACTACTCCCTGGACCACAGCCAAGTCCTCAGAGTTGTGTGGCTGCTTTGAGCTTGCTCGGGATGCCCGACAGGGGCTGGTTCTTCAGAGCACTTGCAAGCAGCAGAAACAGTGGCCTGACACTCCCAGCACCCTTCTCTCCCTCTCGTTGCTGCTTTAGCCCATTCATCAGATCTGTATGCTAACCCAGAGCCGTCTTGGCCAGGACTCTTAGCGATTCCATGTTGGGTAAGATTGACTGTTCAAACCCCTAATAGGGGAGCACCATGGGAAAAGAGGCTCCAGAGCAGGGAGGTCCACTTCATCACAGTACAGGGATGAGGCTGTTAAAAGAGCGAGCCAAGGATGGTGCCAGGTGCTCCCTGGAGAACAGGGCAGCCACGTGGGTATCCCCAGAGTCCAGCAGTTTCCCAACTCCCAGCCAGGAGGTGAGCTAGGGAATGTGCCTTCTCCATCAGGCTTCCTTGAAATCTAAGCCTTGATGTGAAGTACAACGCAGCAAATGTCTTCAGATGAGAGGAGCCAAGACTCTAAACAGCCAGGGCCACTGGGAACCAGGACTGGACAAACTAATGCCCGGTGGGCAAATGGATCTTAAGATGCCCAGTTACCCGCAGGGCCTTCCTGAGGCAGAGAAAGAGGTTCACTGGGAAATGGCCAAGACTCCAAGACACCTGACATCTGAAAAACAAAGCAACCCAGGAGGGATAAGGAAGCTGCAGACACCCCAAAACCCATCCAGTCACTCTTCTCCTCTGTGTCTCCCAGTCTTTCTCCACACACAGCTTCAATGTTTCCTAAAGCATTTAAGTTTCAGTTGTGTGGCTTTTCCTGAAGAGGTATGAACAGGTGTGTCCTCACTCCAGATAGAATAATCCAAGGACAGACAAAAAAAAAAAAAGACTCCATCAAAGTTCAAGTTGGCAAAGCAGTGAGTATACTGGGACTACTTACAAGAATATGAGTGAAGGGTGACTTCTGGGGACATGATAGGATTGGGAACGCTCAGAGTGACATGGCTGTAGACTAATTACAGATCATAGCTAACTCAGAGGTGGATGCATCAGTGGAAAATCCACCCTAGCAAGAGCAGCAACTCACAAATGCTGCCCTGGAGGTCCCTACAGGTGGGATAGTCTCCGCCATCCCAGCAGCCCTTTTTGCTCACATAACCCTAGGGAGGGAGGGCCCTAGAGAGTCCTGTAAGTTTCAGGGACTTCTGAGGCTTGCAAGATGCTTCCTTTCTGGGTTTGAAAGAGCCTCCCCCAGGACAGAATGTTTCTTTTGGAGCATCTGCACACTGTAGCTTCTAACTCATCCATGCTTTAAATAAAGCATGTCCCCCAAGGCTCATTCATGTGTTGGACATTTGGTCCCCAGCTGGTGATGCTATTTGGGAAAGTTCTGGAACCTCTAGGAGGAGGAGCCTTGCTGGAGAAAAAGTATGTCACTGGAGGACACCGAGGCTACAAGCCCACTCTCTCTCCTTTACTTCCCAAGGATGCCATGTGACCAGTCACATGCCTTCCCCCCCCCAAAGCCATTGTTGCTCACTGTGGTGAATTGAATGAGACTGGCCCCATAGGCTCATATAATCAAATGTTTAGTCCCTAGTTCGTGGGCTGTCTAGGGAGGGTTAGGAAGGTGGCCTTGTTGGAGGCACTAGAGGTGGGCTTTGAGATTTCAAAAGCTCATGCCAGGTCCAGTCTGTCTTTCTTTCTCTTTCTTTCTGTCTCTGTCTCTGTCTCTGTCTCTGTCTCTGTCTCTGTCCTCTCTCTCTGTCTCTGTCCTCTCTCTCTCTCTCTCTCTCTCTCTCTCTCTCTCTCTCTCTCTCTCTCTCTCTCTCTCTCTCTCTCTCTCTCTCTGGCTCCTTATGGATCAGGATGTAAAGCTCTCAGCTGCTGCCCCAGCACCATGCACGCGACAATGGATTAACCTTCTGAAACTGTAAACAAGTTTCTAATTAAATGCTTTGTTTTATGAGTTGCCCTGGTCATTGTGCCTCTTCATAGCAATAGAACATTCAGTGGTGACTAAGACGCCCACCATGATAAAATAATTCCCTAACCCTAACCCTGAAGGGAAATAATTCCCTAACTCTAACCCTGAAGAGAAATAATTCCCTAATCTATAACCCTGAAGGGAAATAATTCCTTAATCTATAACCCTGAAGGGAAATAATTCCCTAATCTATAACCCTGAAGGGAAATAATTCCCTAACCTTAACCCTGAAGGGAAATAATTCCCTAATCTATAATTTCCTTCTCAAGATGTTTGTCACAGCACAGAAAAACTGGCCTGACAAAGTGGCTGGGCCGTTGATGGTTGTCCCCTCAGAGGGGACTGGTATAGCTCTTATGGAGTACAGGTCAGTTCTCCTTGAGATGCTGACTTCCTTCTGTTACACTCCCACTATTGTGATGTCATCTTCCATGATGACCTCATTGGAGTGGAGCGGAAGCCAGCACTATGCTCCTGGAGTTCAGGAACTATTAAGCAAATGAACCTTTTTTTTTTCTTAACAGCTTCAGGCATTTTGTTATAGCAATGAAAAAATGGACAAACTATTCAACCTGCAAGCACTGCCAATTCTAGATCTAGTGGTACTCCTTTTTGTTGCTTCTGGGAATAGCCTCCCTGATCAATCAGTAAGACAACTTCCCTGCATATATAAAAGACTCAGAGCCGGACATTGGTGGCGCACGCCTTTAATCCCAGCACTCAGGAGGCAGAGGCAGGCGGATCTCTGAGTTCGAGACCAGCCTGGTCTACAAGAGCTAGCTCCAGGACAGCCTCCAAAAGACACAGAGAAACCCTGTCTCGAAAAACCAAAAAAAAAAAAAGAGAGAGGAGAGAGAGAGAGAGAGAGAGAGAGAGAGAGAGAGAGAGAGAGAGAGACTCAGTAACATTTGTTGAGAAATATATGCAGAGTGGCCACTTGAGGCCCCCCTGTGTCACTGAATACATGACAACGGATGACACTTCGTGGAGTAGAATGGAGGTGCCACTCGCCTTCTCCCCTTTCCGCCACACGCTCCCGTTTTCCTTCAAAAATATCTAACCCTGTGTGGGCAGTGCCTCTCCCTGGACAGTGTAGCTGACCCTTGGAACTAACTCAAATGTGGGTGGGACATTCCACGGTCAGAGCTTCTAGGATAAACAAGAGGAAACAGCAGTGCCAAGTGAGATGGCTCAGCTACTGGAGTACCTTGTCGCCAAGCCTAGCAACCTGAGTCTGATCTCCAGGACTCACATAGTACAAGGAAGAGACCCAACTCCCGCACACTGCCTTCTGTCTTCTTCAAGTCCATGCATGCACACACACACACACACACACACACACACACACACACACACACACAAACATGCACACAAACAGACATGCATGCACACGCACACACATGCGCACACACAATACACACACACACAAATAGACATGCATACACACCCACACACACGACAGTGAGCTGAGCACCAGTATTCATGCCTCGCTGCTTCCTGACTGTGGACACGGGCAATCAGCTGCCTCACATGCCTGCTACCACCACGTCTCCACCATGGCTCACTGTATCATCAAGGAGCTGAAATACAGTCTTACTGTCAGGTGTTCTACCAAATCAATGAGGAAAGTAAAGAACACACCACCCAAATGCTGGGGATGAGTCCTTCAGAGATGGGTGTCTCATCACAGACTCCTCCAGGGTGGGGACATTGTGGCTGACAGAATGGCTGACTATCAGGAAGCAGAGGCAGCTGGCATTAATCAGCTCAGATGGCCAAGGCTGGACCATTCACAGTTTAGAGTTCAGACCTGGCTCAGCTCACTTTACTCTTCCAGGGACTCTGGTTTTTCTAGCATCTGGGGAACTGAACAAGCAGGTTGTAGGGGAGGACCTACGGGAAGGAAGCAGCTGCTCCCCCTGCCCCCCTCCACCCCCCTGCGCAACACCTCCACCTCTTCCCAGCCTGCTGGCTGGGTGGGGGCTAATAGATGCAGGCAGAGATGGATAATGGATAATGAGGCCAATTGGGAAGGATCTATGTGGGAGTTTCTAGGAAACCGTGGGAGCAGGTGGTCTTTCCTTCCTCTGTAAGGCCCTGGAACCATGTTAACTGTTGCTATAGGTGTGGGGAGAAGATGTATAACGAGTTCTCCGATTCTTCAGCATCTTTCAAGCCAGCAAATGTCAATTTCAGCACAAGCCCAGGGGCCTTTTGTTGTGAAGGAAATAACCACCCATGTTGTGGGAAAGCCATGCTGGCAGACAGGGCACATGGTAGACAGAGACCACTCCTCAACAAAACACTCTTTGGTTAAAGAAAAAAAAATCATCCAATATAAAAGAAAAGTGTTTAGGCTTAAAAACTAAAAAAAAAAAAAAAAAAAAAAAAAAAAAAAAATTAAAAAACGAACTGTCCCAGAGAACTGAGAAAAGGCAAAAATATTCACACACGGGAACACAGCGAGCCTCAGAGCTGTAAATATTTTCTGAGTTTCCCACATGTGGCCAGCAAGAGCAGTAGCAGTCTTGTCTCCTGTCTCTCTCCCTGTTTGAAATCTGCTCTGAAAAAAACAAATGACAAGAAAAACAAAACAACAAACAAACAAAAAACTTGTTTGTTAAGGAAACTACCAGAGGCTGGGAAATATTTTGTTTCAAATATCAGAGAGAAAGGAAATCAAGCCTTAGAACTGGGCCGGGATGGGGGTGTGGGGAGGTAAGAAACAGAAAAAGGAGACATCAACTCCCAGGCACAATGGAGCCACGGGTGCTCGGGAAGATAGTTTACCCGGGGACGTTGTGAACATTACCGTCTTGCCACCCTGCTGGTGGGAGGGTGGCTGAGGTTCCTAGGTTCCTTTCCGTCATTGTGACGAATACTCTGACCAAAAGCAACACAGAGGAGGCAAGGGTTTATTTCAGCTTACACTTCTGGATCACAGTTTATCATGGAGGGAAGTCAGGGCAGGAACTCAGGGCACACTGCAGGAATCCGCTCCTACCAAGGAGCTCAGGTCACAGTCAAGGGAACACAGCAGGCAGGGCACTCTAGCTGGCTTTGTCTGGCTTATGCTTAGCTGGCTTTCTAAAGCCCAGGACTACCTTTCTAGTGATTGGTGCTGCCCAGAGTAGGCTGTGCCCTCCTACACCAGTTAACAATCAAGAACATCCCCCCAGACATGTCCACGGGATGATTTGATCTAGCCCAGTGGTGCTCAACCTTCCCAATGCTGCAACCTTTAATACAGGTTCTCATGCCGTGGGGACCCCCAGGCATAAAATTATTTTGTTGCTACTTTATAACTGTAATTTTGCTACTGTTATGAATTGCAATGTAAATATCTGTACTTTCCAATGGCCTTGGGCAACCCTGTGAAAGGGTCATTCAACCCCCAAAGGGGTCGTGACCATAGGTTGAGAACCACTGATCTACCCACTTATTCCTCTCCATTGGTTCCTAACATTAAACCTAATCAAGATAGAGAGTGGCAGGAATCCCAGGAACTCACTAGTGGGGGTTGATAGATGTGCCTGACCCTACAGCAAGCTCCCTGGGTGATTCTGTCCAGGGCCATCAAGTCCCAGGCCTCCTTCCACAGCCAGCACTGAAGGGTATCCGTCTTTGCCGGCTTCGGCTGCCAGGGTTGCCTGAGATTGGAACCCTAAATATGGAGGCATCACCCCACAGCTGGAGGTCTGGGCTGAATAAAAAGAGGAAGCAAACTAAGCACCAGAGTCCATCTCTGCTTCCTGACTGTGGATGTCATGTGACCAGCTGCCCCACTCTCTTGTCAGCATGTCTTTCCTGCCACGATGGCCTGTAAATCAAAATAAACCTTCCCCTGCTAGGATTTGTCACGGTGGTGGGGAAAACAGTCACCCTACTGTCTTCCTTTCAGGGATTCAGGGCCAGGAGCTGGGCCCACATAGAACCCCCAAGCCTGTCCCTGTGGCCACAGTGTTCTGCCTGTTTCTAGTACTGGGTGTTCCTAGGGTGCCCTGTGCACCAGTCTTTGGCCTGCACCCCACCCTCTGCAGAAAATGCTTTGACCCCTATGCATGGGATCCTCTGGCAGCAGATGCACCCAAAGGTCCGTTCCTCAGAGACTGCTGCCTGAGCAGCCTTCCAGGGCGAGGGGAGTAGGCATCGGTGGGTGTGGGCATGCAGGTCCACGTTTATGTGGGTGCACGTGTATGCAGAGATCAGAGGTCAACCTCAACCTCCGAGGTCATTCTGCAGGCACTGTCCACGTTGTGCTTTGAGATTTCCAGTTTAGCTATCTGGGGACTCACCCGTCTCCACCTCCCCAACAATGCCATTACAGGAGTGTGCCACCATGACCAGCATTTTATGTGGGTTCTGGGAATTGAACTCAGGTCCTCATGTTAGTGTGCAAAGCACCTTGATGACTGAGGAGTCTCCCTGCTCCTGTGGCTACCCTTCTAGAAGCCACCCTCCCTCCCACCCTCCCTCCCTCTGCTAGCATTGTACCTGCTATGGCTTTTTCCATCATTCATAACCATCTTCATGACCTCCAGGTGTTTGTCTCCTGTGTCCTTACCTGTCTGCTCCTTGTAATGTCTCCCTTCTGCACCCTCAGCAATCAAGCCCCATTGAGCACAGCCGAGCCCTTAGCAGATGCTTGGCCCCCAGGAGGGGGTGGGCAGCCCCCACATCAGGCCCAGCACAGCAGCCAGCAGCTTTGCTTAGTTTTAATTTCACAGATGTCTAGAAGCTTCCCAAAGCAGGGGCAGGGTTTGCCCAAATGCACAATGGGTCTTTCCTCCTAGTCACCCACTCCATCCCTTTCACAAAGCTTCCCCACACATAGGAACAGTGACCTGGGAGAAGGGGCCAGGAAGGAGACCCCAGCCCTCCTGAGGACCTACTCACTCAGGAGCAAGGACATCGGGGAGAGTCTGTTATCTCAGCATGAAGGCAGGTCGAGCCATTGGCGGACCAACCATAGTTGAGCATGGGGTGGAATCCACAGCTAGAAAAGCACACGTGACGACTCTCAAGGCAACATCAACCACTCCCCACAAACTTCAGCAGACAAGAGAAGCCTGGCTAGACAAGTCAGCCTAGCGAGATCCTGTGGAGTCCTAGCCAAGCTCTGCAGGGAGGGAGGGGAGGACAGAGTGGCATCGGCAATGGCTGGAGGTGACTGGCAGTGCTGGTCCATGATGCCCAGGATCCCGGCACGATTGTGTTCTCTCTAAGAGACATCACCAAGCTCTGTGTTCTTGGGATCGTGCCCCTGGATGGACTTCTAACCTCCGTGTTTGACATTTACGTTTTGAAAAGGGCCAGGGGAGAGAACTGGTGGTACAAGCCAGGCCATCCTGACTACTCAAGGAGCTCACGGGTTTGCCTTGCTTGGGAGATCCTGTCTCGAAATTTTAAACAGGAAGGAGAAGAGGAAGAAGAAGAGGAGGGAGAAGAGGAGGAAGAAGAAGAGGAGGAGGAGGAGGAGGAAGAGGAGGAGGAGGAGGAGGAGGAGGAGGAGGAGGAGGAGGAGGAGACTGCTGACCAGGGATGTAGTGGTGGAGCTTGCGCCGTGCCCTGGGAGCAATTTCCAGTATCGAAAGAGTGGGGATGTCGGTGTTAGGGCTAGAGGTCTCTCAGAGGGGCACTGACAAGGTGATGGCTGGGTGCTCAGAGGGCAGAGGCTAACAGCAAGCTCCGGGGACCCTCCTCCCCTGCAGGTGTCCCTCCGCCTCCACCTAAGCGTCATCTGTTACCTGGCAACCCAACCGGTCTCCAGTGACAAAGGAGGCAGAGTCTAGGGCCAGAGGGCAGTTTGCGGTTTGTGGGGACCCCCAGAGCCATGACTCAGAAGCCGCTCAGCACCACCGCCGCAGAGCGCATGAACCTTGTGGCCCAGGACGAGATCTGGTAAGGCCGGCTGGGCTGTGCCCTTCTCACCTGCCACGTGCGCACCTTGGCGGCCTCGGTTTCCCCACCAGGACCAGAAGACAGTCCGCTGGGCACAACAGGAGTGCTCTTAGAATAATCGGGAACCTGGAGGAGAGGGGGCAATGTTAGGGACACAGGGACCTCGGTCTGGTCGCCCCTCCCTCCTGCCCACCGCGGAGACTGGAAGGATTCCTATAAGGAATTTAAAAAGAAGAAACAAAATTGAAACGCTAATAATTGACAACATCGGCCTTTCTTGGTTTTCCTAGATTCTTTTAAACGAGAACAAATTTAGAAATTTTAATTTTTAAAAGACCCAGGGCTGGGTGTGGTGTCACAAGCCTTTAACCCCAGTACTGGAAATGAAGAGACTGGAGGATCTCTGTGAGTTAAGGCCAGCCTGGTCTACACAGTGAGAACTTGTCTCCAAAAGCAACAGAAATCTATTCTCTAAAAGATTTGTGTCCAGTAGACTTTTGTAATGGATATTTTTGAATGCCAAGTGGTATTGGACTATTTAACATTTTAACCACAATAGGAAGGCTCTGATTTAGACCTTAGATGCAAGAACATTCGTCCCTCCCTCTCTACCCTCCCCTCCCTCTCCCTCCCTCTTCCTCTCTTCCTCCCCCCTCCCTCCCTCCATGCCTCCCCCTCCCTCCCCCCCTTCTCTCTCTCCTTCAGCACTGGGTATGACTCTGGGACCTCAGTGCTGACCAAGTGCTCTGCCACTGAACTACAGCCCCAGCTTTCTTTTCCTTATTTTGAATTTTGAGTTGCCCAGGCTGGTCTAAATGCTCTCCTCCACAGCTCAGGCAGGCCTTGAATTCACCATCCTCCTGCAGCAGCCACCTTAGTATCTGGGATGACAGATTTCTGGCTGACTTTGCAAACTCCCTATTAACCACCTCTGTGACTTTTGTCACCTCCTTTAACACCTGTGGGGACAACTGACGATGGAGACTGGTGAAGAACCTGCTTCATATTGGAACTGTCAAGTTGTTTGTTTTATAGGAAACAGTAAAATTCCCCCAAGTGGAAAACAGTGTCATTTCCCAGGAACCAAGCAATCCCAGTGTTTTAAAAGTGTTTATTACCACCCGTTAACCCCCAAGAGGAAGCATTATCCTTTCCCCCACTCCACTAGACAAACTCCTAGATATACTTCAAGACCCAGACCAAAAGGCCCCTCCCCTACTGAGTCCCCAGACCTGCTTTCCAGTATCTGACATGGCTCAAAAGGACACAGCCAAACATGAAGTTAACTAGAAATGGAAAATTAACAAATTTCAAACATTCACCCCAAAAAGTGTCATGAAAATTCATGACAGTTATTTATTTTTACTTCCTTTTTGATGTGAACATGGGAAATTACAGCCATGTTTGTGGCCCCTGTTTGGGGCTCATGTCGGCTACATCTTTATGAGAAATAGACTCTGGGACGTGAGCGACAGCAGCAGGTGGGAGTGATCACAGTGAATGCATGATGGCCCGAGCTCAGATCCTAGAATGCTGTGAACTGTCCTCTGACGTCCACACTCATGCACGCACTCAAACACTAAATCTACAAAAGCATGCACACACTGAAACACTAAATGTACACACATGCACGCATTCAAGCACTAAATGTACAAAATCATGCACACACTCAAACACTAAATGTACATACACATGCATAAAAACAGACAAACTCTGGGCCTGGGAGAGGGCTCAGCCTGGAAAGTGTTTGCCCACCAGGATGAAAACCCAAGTTTGACCTCCAGAGCCCATGTAAAAAGCCAGGTGTGTGGTGAACACTTACAATTCCACAGTGTGGGAGGCAGAGACAGGACTGTCCCTGGAACTTTCTGGTCAGCCAGTGTAGCCTGAGCCCCAGATCCTACTGAGCGATCCCATCTCCAAGACAAGGTAGAGGGCTCCTGAAGAATGGCAATTGTGCTGGCTAGTTTCACGTCAGCTTGACACAAGCTAGAGTCATTGGAGAGGAGGAGGCCTCAGTTGACAAAATGCCCAATAAGATCAGGCTATAGGCAGGCCTATAGAGCATTTTCTTAATTAGTGGTTGATGGGGTGGGCCCAGCCCATGGTGGGTGGGGCCATCCCTGGACTGGCGGTCCTGGGTTCTGTAAGAAAGTAGGCTGAGCAAGCTGTGAGGAGCAGCACCCTCCACGGCCTCTGCTTCAGTTCCTGCCTCTAGGTTCCTGTCCTGACGTCCTGACTTCCTTTGATGATGAACAGAGACATTGAAGTGTAAGCCAAATAAACCCTTTCTTCCCCAACTTGCTTTTTGTCATGGTATTTCATCACAGCAACAGAAACCCCGAAGACAACACCCAAGGTTGACCTCTGACCTTCACACACACTTGCACACCTACACACACACACACACACACACACACACACACACACACACACACACACACGAGGGATGTAGATTCTGATTCCCAGACAGAAGGAACTTGGAGGATCAAGTTGAACTTCATGTTTCCAGGACCTGACACATCACCTCACCAACGTCCCTCAGCACAGCTCACTTGTAGGTGCCTAGAAACTATGTTTAATGTGGAATGGACAGGAGTGGGGCTGGATTGGGCAGAGGTGGGGCACCTGGGGACAACATTTAACAACATCTAGATGTCAAGGCCACACTTGCTGAGTCCGTCCTTGCAGGAACCCAGGGCTAAGTGTCTTTTCAAACTCCCTACCCCATGCCATGGCCATTTCTGCCACTTGCTGCTCTCCCTCTAAGGGTAGGTAGGGCCTCCAGAACAAGAAGGCTCGTATTCCCAGCCCCTTCTCCTTCTAGCAGTCAGCCCCAGGCCCTCCTGGTCCCCACCACAACAGTGTGCCATCTCTTCCCACCTCCTACCAGGGCCTCCCCATAAGTTAAGGGAGGCTCGGTCAAGGGCACTGAACCCTCTCCTGCTCCAGCCCCATTCACATCCCTGGGAGACCTGCTTGCCACTCAGTGTGTGCGACAGAAAGGCAAGCAGTTCTTCATCCTTAGAATGTCTTTTTCTCAGGAAATACCGTCTGAAGGCTGAATATGAAGCCCAGGAAAACTGGCCGACAAAGTGGGGGTTCTTAATAACCTCCATGGAGAAGGTAATTGAAAGGTTCATCAAGGGCTCTTTCCCCATCCCTGTCTCCAGGCCGGACCCAGTCCTGTCAGGAAATAAATGCTTCCATCTGATAATCAGCAGGAACGAATTGAGAGAGAGAGTCTGAGGAGATGACTGTGATGAGAGCCACGCAACAGGCACCTGATGTCCTCTTTCAGCTTTCACATGTGAAGGCACAGGTACACACACGAAACACACACACACACACACAACACACACACACACACACACACACACCATACACAACACACACACACACACACACACACACACACACACACACACACACACACAAACAAACAAATTAATTAGCTTTCTTCTGCTCCCTCAAATTCAGAGGTTCCTTCCTTTGAGGAGTTGCAGAGCTCTCTCAAGGTGCAAGGTGCATGCCAGGCACTTCCTCTAAACCAGCTCTGCAGTTTGCACAGCAGTCAGGTGCATGGGGCCGCCACTGCATGCCCAGTTTTAATAAAAAGACCAGTGAGTTCCAAGGGGGACGGCCAGGCACAAGACTGGCAAAGGGGGTACAAAGATGAGGAGCCAGCTGGCCTCAGCCTCACCTGGAGGCCACCTGACCACCTCCGTTCTGTGAAGTGAGGAGTTGGCTCTCACCTGACCTAGAGTGTAGGCAGGAAAGGTGTGTGGACCCCTCCTCAGGCCTGGAGACAAGGGGGCCCAACGGAGATCGTGGCTTCCCTGGAAA